>NW_016863159.1:0-1064 GCF_001698545.2 Rhinopithecus bieti | reverse complement strand
ATTCCATTGCATTCGATTCCATTCAATTCAATTCCGTTCTATTCAATTTGATTCATTTCCATTTAATTCCATTCCATTAGATTCCATTCCGTACGATTCCATTCCTTTTGAATCCATTCCATTGGAGTCCATTCACTTCCAGAACATTCCATTCCAGTCGAATCCATTCGAGTACATTCCATTAAAGTTCATTACATTCTAATACATTCCATTCCATTCCATTCCATTCGATGCCATTCGATTCCATTCCATGCCAAATCATTGCATTCCTTTCCATTCCGTTCCTATCAATTCCATTCCATTCGATTTAGTTCGATTCTATTCACTTCCATTCCATTCGATTCCATTCCATTGGAGTCAATTCCTTTCGACACCCAGCCTTTCCAGTCAATGATTTTGGATTCCATTTTTTTGCATTCCATTACATTCTATGACATTCGATTCCGTTTCATTGCATTCCATTCCATACATTTTTATTCCATTCGAGACCGTAGCATTCCACTTTATTCCAGGCCTGTCCATTACACTACATTCCCTTCCATTCCAATGAATTCCATTCCATTCCAATCCATTCCTTTCCTTTCGCTTGCATTCCATTCTATTCTCTTCTACTGCATACAATTTCACTCCATTCGTTCCCATTCCATTCAATTCCATTCCATTCAATTCCATTCCATTTGTTTCCATTCTCTTCGATTCCATTTCTTTATATTCCATGCCATTCGATTCCATTCTATTGGATTGCATTACATTCGTGTTCATTCCATTCCAGACCATTCCATTTGACTCCATTCCTTTCGAGCCCTTTCAATTTGAGTCCATTCCTTTCCAGTCCATTTCACTCCAGTCCATTACTATCCATTCCATACCATTCCATCCCATTCCATTCCATTCCATTCCATTCCATTCCATTGCATTCCATTCCATTCCATTCCATTGCACTGCACTCCATTCCATTACATTCTACTCTATCTGAGTCGATTTTATTGCATTAGATTCTATTCCATTGGATTACTTTCCATTCGATTACATTCCATTCATGTACATTCCATTCCAGTCAATTA
>NW_016863158.1:0-1505 GCF_001698545.2 Rhinopithecus bieti | reverse complement strand
GGAAGAGAATCCCTCAAGCCTGGGAGGCGGAGGTTGCAGTGAGCAGAGATCATACCACTGCACTCCAGCCTGGGTGACACAGTGAGACCCTGTCTCCAAAAAAAAAAAATAATGGCCGGGCGCGGAGGCTCAAGCCTGTAATCCCAGCACTTTGGGAGGCTGAGACGGGCGGATCACGAGGTCAGGAGATCAAGACCATCCTGGCTAACACGGTGAAACCCCGTCTCGACTAAAATACAAAAAACTAGCCGGGCGAGGTAGTGGGCGCCTGTAGTCCCAGCTACTCAGGAGGCTGAGGCAGAAGAATGGCGTGAACCCGGGAGGCGGAGCTTGCAATGAGCTGAGATCCGGCCACTGCACTCCAGCCCAGGCGACAGAGCAAGACTCTGTCTCAAAAAAAAAATAATAATAATAATAATAAAAGTTAGGGAAGAGGATCAGCAAGAGACTGGAAGTAGTGATCAATAGGGTAGAAGAAAAAGAAAGTGTAGTATCCTAAAATTAGGATACTATCGGGGAAGGAGTCAAATATGGAAGAGGAAAATTTAGATTGAATCTAACAATGTGCAGGTCACTGGTGACCTTAACAAGAGCAGTTTCAGTGAAACTGCTTTGACTGAAATGCGAAGTCTTTTTGCATTGTGAGTGAAAGCTTGACTGAAATGAATTAAAGAGAATGTGGTAAGGGGAACTGTAGGCAGCAGGCATACGTAACTCTTTCAAGACATTTGGCCACAAAGGAGAATAAGGAACTGGGGTAGTATGTGGACAGCATAGTGTAGTGCATAGCTATTGTTGATTTTACTGTCCCATATCCATTCTACCTTCTCATGGTACATCAATTTATCTTTGAGCATTAACTTCTCCCCCATTGTATACTTGCTTTGTGGAACCAGCACCTGCACTCAAGCTGTAAGTGTTGGTAGAGAAAAATATATAAACATGTTTAACTAGTTTCTCTATAAATTCATGATACAAATCTCAAATGGGACTTAAGACTACCAAATACTTCCCTAGTTTGTTCACTTTCCAATTTTTCAGATGACTGTCTCATTTATTATCTCTCCTCAAACCTCCACTTCTCACTCCTCCTCACTTTCAGCTGATAACTTTGCCTCTAAATAACTAGAAGAAAGAAACAATATTACAAGTTTCCTGGCAGAGTACAGTGGCTCACGCCTGTAATCTCAGCACTTTGGGAGGCTGAGGCGGGCAGATCACGTGAGGTCAGGAGTTCAAGACCAGCCTGGCCAACATAGTGAAACCCTGTCTCTACTAAAAATACAAAAATTTGTCAGGCATGGTGGCAGGCACCTGTAATCCCATCTACTCAGGAGGCTGCGGCAGTAGAATCCCTTGAACCCAAGAGACAGAGATTGCAGTGAGCCGAGATCATGCCACTTCGCTCTAGCCTGGGGAACAGAAGGTGATCCATTTCATTAATAAATAAATAAATAAATAAATTTCCTTATTTTCCCACAACCTGATCTACTAATCTCTTGCTT
>NW_016863157.1:0-837 GCF_001698545.2 Rhinopithecus bieti | reverse complement strand
TCTTTCTTTCAGAAGGAGTCTTGGTCTGTTGCCTAGGCTGGATCTCAGCTCACTACAACCTCCATTTCCTGGTTCAAGTGATTCCCCTGCCTCAGCCTCCCAAGTAGCTAGGACGATAGGCACGTGACACCACCCTAATTTTTAAATTTTTGATAGAGACAAACTTTTGCTTTCTTGGCAAGGTTAGTCTTGAACTCCTGATCTCAAGTGATACACCTACTTCAGCCTTCCAAAATTCTTGGATTACAGGCATGAGCCACCATGCCAAGCTCTCTTTTGTCTATTAAGCTTTCCACTCCTAAATCCACTCCTCATGTGTGTCTGTCTCCTGAATTCTTTCTCTGCATGAGACAAAGAACCAGGGTATATACCCCAGACAACAAAGCCATTTTATTTTGGGGCTTATCCAGGATTGGGATCAGAACAGAAGACAGAAACATTGGAGTGGTCAGTATAGAGTGAACCTTAAACTGTCCTTTAATCTGAAGGCTCTCTTCAAACTGGTTGACTTTCACAGAGGTCCTAATCATTGTGCAAGGCTGGGAAAAGTCTGGAACAACTAATGATTTCTGAACAGGGTACACCCTGGCATTATTGAAAGGCTTCTGGACAAGCCAGCCTCTGACAGCCCATCTGGGTGTTGGTAATGGATCTCCAGCTATCCTGTCAAAAAAAAGTTTCTAAATTTTACTTCCTTTCTGTCAGTGGTCACTATTTCTCCTGTTCTGTCTGTGTGTGCAATGTGTGGGAAGTTTTACTTTCATTTTCTTTGCAATTTTATAGTCCTCACTGAGAATTCATAAATGCTTTTTGTTAAACTTGTTTCCAAGTGTTTAT
>NW_016863156.1:0-1070 GCF_001698545.2 Rhinopithecus bieti | reverse complement strand
TTATTATTATTATTATTATTTTGGAGACAGAGTTTCACTCTGTTGCCCAGGCTGGAGTGCAGTGGCGCGATCTTGGATCACTGTAACTTCCAACTCCCTAGTTAACTCAATTATCCTGCCTCAGTCTCCCAAGTAGCTGGGATTACAGGCATGCACCACCATGCCTGGCTAATTTTTGTATTTTTAGTAGAGACAAGAGTTTCACCATGTTGGCCAGGCTGGTCTGAAACTCCTGACCTCAAGTGATCCACCTGCCTTGGCCTCCTGAAGTACTGGGATTATAGGCGTGAGTCACTGCATCCAGCTATTTATTTTTTGAGACAGGGTCTCACTCTGTGGCCCAGGCTGGAGTGCAGTGGTGTGATCGTAGCTCACTGTAGCCTCAAACTCTTGCGCTCAAGAAATTCTCCTGCCTCAGCTTCTCAAGTAGCTGGGAGTACAGGTGTATACCACCATGCTCAGATAACTTTTATTTTATTTTAGTAGAGATGACATCTTGGTGTTTGCCCAGGCTGGCTTGAACTCCGGGATTCAACTGATCCTCCTGCCTCCACTTCCCAAAGTGCTGGGATTACAGGTGTGAGCCACAGTGCCCAGCCTCCTTTTTTTTTTTTTTTTTGAGATGGAGTCTCACTCGGTCGCCCAGACTGGAGTGTGGTGATGCAGTCAGCTCACCACAAGCTCTGCCTCCTGGGTTCAAGCAATTCTCCTGCCTCAGCCCCAATAGTAGTTGGGGTTACAGGCACCTGCCACCATGCCCGGCTAATTTTTATATTTTTAGTAGAGACAGGGTTTCACTATGTTGGCCAGGCTGGTCTTGAACTCCTGACCTCAAGTGATCCACCCACCTCAGCCTCCCAAAGTCCCAAAGTGCAGGGATTACAGGCATGAGCCACCGCGCCCGGGCTCTTTTTTCTTAATTGGCTTTCATGTACCATAGGTTGTCTGTATCTGCTCTAAACCATGATACTACTTTTTACCCTGCCAGTGTTTCTTTAAAAGATACTCTAGGTGTTGTCTCTAGATTCTTTGTTCTGGCAGTTTCCATTTTCTGGAAATTATTTTAATTC
>NW_016863155.1:0-1177 GCF_001698545.2 Rhinopithecus bieti | reverse complement strand
AAAAAAAAAAAGATGCCTTCTGTCACCACTCCTATACAACATAGTATTGGAAGTTCTGGCCAGGGCAAACAGGCAAGAGGAAGAAAGAAAGGGTATTCAAATAGGAAGAGAAGAAGTCAAATTGTCTGTTTGCAGATGACATGATTGGATATATAACATTTTTAAGGCCTTTAATACATGAATTCTTTATTGTTACAAAATATGAAAAGCGTATTTCTGGTAGGGAAGTAGAGAACTTGTGATTTAACAAAAAATTTCAATGTGACATTAAAATTCTGTAAATTTTAAACTTTTCTTCCTCATTAAGTTAGCATAGGAATTGTCTGAATTCCAGTAATATTATATAATAGAATCGACTAAAGTCTGGCTGTCTAACATTAGTTATTCTGTATGTTTGTGTTAGTTCATTTTCACACTATTATGAAGAACTACCTGAGACTGGGTAATTTATGAAGAATAAAAGTTTATTTGACTCACAGTTCTGCATGACTTGGGAGGCCTCAGGAAACTTAAAATTGTGGCAGAAGGTGATGGAAGTGAGACATGTCTTACATAGCAGCAGGAGAAAGAGCGAAGGGGAAGTGCCACTTTTAAACCTTCAGATCTCGTGAGATTCACTATCACGAGAGTATCATGGAGAAAACTGCCCCATAATCCAGTCACCTCCCACCAGGTCCCTTCCTCGACACGTGGGTCCAATTTGAGATGAGATTTGGGTGGAACACAGAGCCAAACCATATCATTCTTGATGTGGGTTAAAAACAGTAAACAATCCAATATGCCTAATAATAATAAACTCGAGGCCAGACGTGGTGGCTCAGACCTGTAATCCCAGCACTTTGTGAGGCCAAGGTGGGTGGATCACGAGGTCAAGAGATCGAGACCATCCTGGCCAACCAACATGGAGAAACCCCATCTCTACTTTAAAAAAAAAAATAAAAGCTACACCTGTAGCCCCAGCTACTCAGGAGGCTGAAGTAGGAGAATCGCTTGAACTTGGGAGGCGGAGGTTGTGGTAAGCCAAGATCACGCCACTGCACTCCAGCCTGGGTGATAGAGCTCGAGTGTGTATCCAAAAAAAAAAAAAAAAAACAAAAACCAACAACAACATATTTTAAATGTTCAGCCTTACTTATTATCAAAGAAATATAATTTTAAGTGACAAGAAAAGATATTT
>NW_016863154.1:0-1587 GCF_001698545.2 Rhinopithecus bieti | reverse complement strand
TAATCTCTCTAATATAAACAACTTTGTACACAACAGAAAATAACATTCTTTTCAATTGCACTTGGTTTTAAAAAGTGCCCAGGTATTAGAATATGCTTATTCAATAGTTAAATCTCACCAATTTCTTTTTTAAAGAAGTAGAAACAGTAATCATAGGGGTCATATTTATTATTCATTATTTATTTATTTAGCAAATATTTATTGAGTGCTTACTATGTTCCAGGCCCTGTTTGAGGTACTGGAAATGTGGTAGCAAATAAGAAGCAATGTCTCATTTCCCAAGAAGCTTACATCCTGGATAGAGGAATCAAATAATACCTAAGTAAATGAATAAGTGATAAGTCCTGTAATGATTTCACATTGCATACCTGCATCAAAACATTTCATGTACCCCATAAATATATGCATCTACTATGTACCCACAAAATTAAAAATACAAAATTTAAAAGAGGAAAGAAAGTCAAATTCAATGATACCATAGAAGCTGCAGGGATATTTTAATTGCACAATTAAGAAAGACCTTGAAGAGTAGGTGACACAATATGATGAAGTAAAATTAGACATTAATGCAGTCCCCACACTGAATCCAAAATTGAAAAAAAAAAAAAAAGACTCTTCTAGATGACTCTTGGGTTAAAGAGGAAATAAAAATCATGACTTCAAATTATGTAGATGAGAATGGAAATAAACCCACCAGATGTAAAACCTGGGATGAGGTTAGAGTTATTAAAGAGGGTCATTTATATGCTCACATACATATTCGAAAATAAGGAAGATTTAAGATAAATGAACTAGACATTTAACTCAAGAATATAGAAAAGAACAGTAAATTGAATCTTAAGAAAATGGAAGGAAAATAAAGATAAGAAAAAAAGAAAGAAAACAAGACGAGAAGAAAAAAATCACAATACAATTGACTGATACAAACTGAAGTTATTTGAGAAATTTTTTTTGATAATTCTGATCAAAGAAAAAAGAAGAGACAATAAACAACATTGGGAATTATAATTATAGATATAAAAGGCAATAGGAAAAATATAAGAAAATACAAGTCAGAATTTTATAACACTCAAATTGAAATTTCAGACAAAATGGATCATAGATGAAGAAAATACAACTAATCAAAACTGACTAAAGAAGTAGAAAACTTGAATAGAAAACTATAGCGATAAAAATTTTACCTCAGGCTGGGCATGGTGGCTCACGCCTGTAATCCCAGCACTTTGGGAGGCCAAGGCGGGTGGATCACTTGAGGTCAAGAGTTTGAAGCCAGCCTGGCCAATATGACGAAACCTCATCTCTACTAAAAATACAAATATTAGCCCGACATGGTGGCACACACCTGTAGTCCCAGCTACTTGGGTAGCTAAAGCATGAAAATCACTTGAATGGAGGTTGCAGGGAGCCATAATCATGCCACTGTACTCCAGTCTGGGTGACAGAGTGAGACTGTGTCTCAAAAAAAAAAAAAAAAAGAAAAAGAAAAAGAAAAAAAATCTTACTGCTTAAAAACAAACAACAAAGGGAAACAAAGACAATTACCGAGGACCTGGAGCAAGATGGCCGAATAGGAACAGCTCCAGTCTC
>NW_016863153.1:0-862 GCF_001698545.2 Rhinopithecus bieti | reverse complement strand
ACCACTGTCACCCTCGAAAGGAGCATACACAATGCGACTTATCGACCAGCGGCCCACTGATCACCAGCACTCCTTTCCGCTGGCGGTTATGGCCTTGGGAGACCAGCAACAAGGGGAAGCGTGTCATTACTACAGGACAGCGCTGCATTACGATGATCACATGACTCTTGGCGGACTTGAGATCGTCTTTGACAGCGCTGATGGTGAGGAACTGACTGGCATCACGCCGGACTGTTTACTTGCTATTTGCGAGGACCGCTTGAAAAGCCTGGCGCATGGTAATCCGAGCATGCACATGGCAGCAATGCAGTTGCAAGCGGCCCGTAGGGCGTTGGCAACTGATGATCGGGCAAGCGTTCCAACTTGTCCACGTAGGGGGCGATTCAAACCAAACTAACGACGCGTACGCAACCGCCCGTTGGTAAGGTCGGAGATTACTCGGGGCATTACCCATCCCATGTACTCACCACTTTAGGAAAGACCATCATGCGCCTGATTCCCAGCCTCAACACCCAAGGCTCGAGCGCACTGCGCATCGTCGCTGAAGATACCACGTTCCGCGGCCAAGCGGCTCACCGGTACGACATCGAAGGCTTCGATACGACCAACAACCGTGCTGTACGCGGCGGCGGCTTCGTGCCCCGTTTCCGCAACCTCGCCGTCATCTTCGCCAGTGAAGATGGCGCAGCCAACGATGTCGTACCCGATGGTGTGACCATCGATGCATTGTTGGCCATCGTCGCTGACCACCTGCAAGGCCTGCAGTCCGGTCCGACGGGCTCTCAAGGGAAGCAACTCGCCCTGGAATACATCGAAAGTGCTCGTGACGTCCTCGCAGCGGACGCCGGCGCACACCAGGCAT
>NW_016863152.1:6485-8566 GCF_001698545.2 Rhinopithecus bieti | reverse complement strand
ACCTGACCGTCCCCAGCCCAACACCCATAAAGGGTCTGTGCTGAGGAGGATTAGTGAAAGAGGAAGGCCTCTTTGCATTTGAGATAAGAGGAAGGCATCTGTCTCCTGCTTGTCCCTGGGAATGGAATGTCTCGATGTAAAACCGATCGATCGTACATTCTGTTTACTGAGATAGGAGAAAACCGCCTTATGGCTGGAGGTGAGACATGCTGGTGGCAATACTGCTCTTTACTGCACTGAGATGCTTGTGTAAAGTCAAACTGGCCTATGTGCACATCAAGGCACAGCACTTTTCCTTAAACTTATTTATGACACAGAGACCTTTGCTCACATGTTTTCCTGCTGACCCTCTCCCCACAATTACCCTATAGTCCTGCCACATCCCCTCAATGAGGTAGTAGAGATAGTGATCAATAAATTCTGAGAGAACTCAGAGACCAGTGCCAGCGTGTGTCCTCCATATGCTGAGCGCCGGTCCCCTGGGCCCACTATTCTTTCTCCATACTTTGTGTGTTATTTCTTTTCTTACTCTCTCATCCCACCTGATGAGAAATACCCACAGGTGTGGAGGGGCTGGCTCCCTTCAAGCTCACTGCAGTCTCTGCCTCCCAGGTTCAAGCAATTCTCCTGCCTCAGCCTCCTGAGTAGCTGGGATTACTGGTGCATGCCACCACACCTGGATAATTTTGTATTTTAGTAGAGATGGGGTTTCACCATGTGGGTCAGGCTGGTCTTGAACTCCTGACATCGTGATTCACCTGCCTCCACCTCCCAAAGTGCTGGGATTACAGGCATGAGCCACTGCACCTGGCCTTAAATACCCTTTTCTTAGGGGAGAGAAAAGTGATGGATGTGGGCAATTTTAGAGGAAGAGTAAATGATTTTTAGGGGAGATGAATGGGCCCAAAGAACAGACTATAGGGCAGGACAAATTGCTTTGGACTCTGGATGTGTTGTCAGCTCTAGTCTTCTTCCTGTGATGTGCATCAGTTCCCCACCCCCACCCCCCAACCCTGCCACCATTGATGAGATATCTGGGGAAAGGATTCACAACACCAGAGTATCTTCTGGAGGATCTGGCCTTTAGCTAGATAGGGGAGCTTCAGAGAAAGCCCTTCCCTGCATATGCTCCTCCCCAGGTACTCCCACTTTGAAGTCCAAAGAAGCCTGTTTGAGGGTTTTGTATTCTGAATCCTAATGACCTCAAAATACGCGTTTCTCCTTAAGCAAAAATAACTCATTATTTCCTTCTTCAGGAGAGAGATGATTGGTAGTACAAACTCTTGCAAAGGTATCATTGGATAGAGGTGACTTTTTAAAGTATATGGACTTGTGACCCAGTTCACCTAAAACAAATCTTGGTTGATGCCTGTTGTTCAGCAGCCTGTCAGAAGGATCTTGGACTTACTCATTTTTTTAAAAAGGAAAGATAATTTAAGAATTGCATTAAAGTTAGGGAAGATATGTGGATGAATACACCAAAGCATTAATGAAATTGAGATACTGGACAGCAAATGGCTTGTTTGGGTCCTACAGAGTCAAAAGGGACATGGGAAGGAGATACCTCAAGGTACCAGGGAAAAATCCAAGTAATAACAGAAATAATACACTTGATTGAAAAAATATTATAAACTCTTGCTGAGATGTTTAATGTTCTCTTCAACTCCTCTCTCCCCACCCCTTTAATTTAGAGTATTTCTTCAAAAAGGAGATTGAACAACTAAGGTAAGCTTGAAAGTATTTCTATCAATATGTTTGAGGTTCCTACTCTGGTAAAATAAAAACAGATTTCTGTCTCTCTCCTAAACTCCCCATCATATACCTTGGATCCTGACGGTCTACTTTAATGAGCAATTCTATTATTTACCCTCCAGTGATATTTGCAGCTTTGTGTCTTTCCCTGGAGTTGTGACAAAGCTGGTACAGAGGGAGCATCTCAATCTTAAGCAAACCCCATAGGGCAAGATAACTAAATTGCAAGATTTGCTCGACGGGACTAAACATTGAATGAGTTGTTGCTTTAGTTTGCTCTTTTATTTCGTTTAATGCTTTGTCTTTTTTTTTTTTTTTTTTTTTTTTTT
>NW_016863152.1:0-2418 GCF_001698545.2 Rhinopithecus bieti | reverse complement strand
AAAAAAAAAAAAAAAAAAAAAAAAAAAAAAAAAAGATAAAATTGTTTTGGAAAGGCAAAGTGTCTTTCTCATATCTAATCAATTCCTGTATTTTTTTTTTACAATTCAGTTAAGCTTATTGTAAGGATATCTTTAGTCAATATAAAAAACAATATAAAAAAACAATTATACTAAACCAGTATAATTGTTTAGAAGTATATATTTGCCGGCCAGGCACGGTAGCTCACACCTGTAATCCCAACACTTTGGAAGGCTGAGGCGAGTGGATCACCAGAGGATGGGAGATCGAGACCAGCCTGACCAACATGGAGAAACCCCATCTCTACTAGAAATACAAAATTAGCTGGGCATGGTGGCGCATGCCTGTAATCACAGCTACTTGGGAGGCTGAGGCAGGAGAATCACTTGAACCTGGGAGGTGGAGGTTGTGGTGAACTGAGATAGTGCCATTGCATCCAGCCTGGGCAACAGGAGCAAAACTCCATCTTAAAACAAAACAAAACAAAAGTATAGATTTGCAAGGGCTAGATTTGTCAGAAAAGAAACATTTCTACATGAATAGTTAAGGCTGGGTATTAATTTCAATTTCAGTTTGAGTCAACTCTGAAATAATTCGTGGTTGAGGTTCAGAGCTACCCATACCATAGTTGTCTGGGACAACAGAATGCTTGCTTTCAGAGGAAACTTTTTGTTTGTTTTTTTGAGATGGAGTTTTGTTCTTGTCACCCAGGCTGAAATGCAATGGCGCAATCTTAGCTCACTGCAACCTCTGCCTCCCAGGTTCAAGTGATTCTCCTGCCTCAGCCTCCTGAGTAGCTGGAATTACAGATGCCCACCACCACGCCCAGCTTATTTTTTTATTTTTAGTAGAGACGGGGTTTCACCATATTGGCCAGGCTGGCCTCCAACTCCTGACCTCAGGTGAGCCACCCACCTTGGGCTCCCAAAAGTGTTGGGATTACAGGCATGAGCCACCGTGCCCAGCCAGAGGCAACATTTTTAACACTGTTATCGTTCTAGGAAATTATAGGTCTTTTGAAGGAAAATTCTGTGGGCAAATAAGATAGTGATACACAGTATTTCAGTTTTCCCAAATGTGGCTGGCCTGATTGGTCAAAAATTTTATTTTTTTTTAAACTGTAGTGTCTTTTTTTTCCCCTCAAATTTAAGGCAACATGTACAAAACTGGAGATTCGAAATTAAAGCCAAGATTTGTAGCTTCTCTGGAAAGACCTGGCAAGATTGGACTGGATTGCTATGTGACCAGGGCCCCACTAGATGGCCCTCTAATCCCCAAGTCCTTACTGCATGCTCACCTTTGTTACCTGGCTGGCAGGTGTGGGGCTTTTAACTTTATGGCACCTGCTGTAGTCTCTGGATCCTCCCTGGGGATTTATGATGCATGATAAAGACTCCGGGAATCTGGTTAGCTTTGCTTAACACAACATTTCCAAAACTTGTTGGAATGCATGAGCACAGTGACTAGTAGCATTCTGTGAAGTACAATGTATGGGGGCTTAGGAGTTTAGGGTAGTATACAGAATTAGGAATAGGATTTAAGTCTAATCCTAACTCTTAGCAGTTACACTGGATGACATTAGAGCAAAAGGTTCTTTATGTCTACATTTTCTTCGTCTGTTAGATGTAATAATTTCCATATCAACTATGATGTACAGTGGTAATTCCAATGAAATGTTACATGTGAGAAGTCTTTGAAATGTAAAATACACTACAGATACTGAAGCAGTTTGGAGAATTAAAAAACACTACGAAAACACAGCTTGGTAAATAATTTTTTTTTTTCTTTTGAGACAGAATCTGGCTCTATCATCCAGGCTAGAGTGTAGTGGCACAATCTTGGCTCACTGCAACCTCCGCCTCCCGGGCTCAAGCAATTTTCCTGCCTCAGCCTCCTGAGTAGCTGGGATAGCCACCATGTCCACTTAATTTTTGTATTTTTAGTAGAGACAGAGTTCCACCATATTGGCCAGGGTGGTCTTGAACTCCTGACCTCAAGTGATCTGCCTGCCTCAGACTCCCAAAGTATTGGAATCGCAGGTGTGAGTCACTGTGCCCGACCAGGGCTTAGTAAATAATTTCAGTGGTGTTACACCTATAAGTCTCTTGCTGTATGGTATCTTTTAAAATAACATTATTTTTTTGGAACGGTTGATACTGGGTAATTTGGCTATCATCATATACTGTAGAAAAAAATTGTCAAGTGAGAGGGAGAATGGGTAAGAAGGAAGAAAGGGGAGGAATTTAGTGAATGAATCATTTTCCTTTAAATATATTAATCTTGTAGATTACATTGAGTTTATTATTATTATTATTTAAGGTATTGTTGAGATTCCAATACCTACAATCAGTCTTGGGACATTAGAACACTGGTATGATTAAGACTGTATGTTTAGAGCC
>NW_016863151.1:0-1069 GCF_001698545.2 Rhinopithecus bieti | reverse complement strand
CGGCCGCAGCTCCGAGCAAGATGCAGCGGGCCGGAGGCGGTGGCGCCCCGGGGCAACGGCGGGGCGGCGGCGGGGGCCCGGGCACTGCTTTCTCCATCGACTCCCTGATCGGGCCGCCGCCGCCGCGCTCCGGCCACTTGCTGTACACCGGCTACCCCATGTTCATGCCCTATCGGCCGCTCGTCCTACCGCAGGCGCTGGCCCCCGCGCCGCTGCCGGCTGGTCTCCCGCCCCTCGCCCCGCTAGCCTCCTTCGCCGGCCGCCTTACCAACACCTTCTGCGCGGGGCTGGGTCAGGCTGTGCCCTCGATGGTGGCGCTGACTACCGCGCTGCCCAGCTTCGCGGAGCCGCCCGACGCTTTCTACGGACCCCCGGAGCTCGCTGCCGCCGCTGCTGCCGCCGCCACTGCCGCCCGAAACAACCCCGAACCAGGCGGCCGACGCCCAGAGGGTGGACTGGAAGCCGATGAGCTGCTGCCGGCCCGGGAGAAAGTGGCAGAGCCCCCACCACCTCCGCCTCCGCACTTCTCAGAGACTTTTCCAAGTCTGCCCGGTAAGTGCTAGGGCCAACCAGGGCGGGCGGGAGGCCGGTTCACCTGAAAATTCCAGACAGGAACCTGCTCGGAACCTCGGCACCTGCCTGGAACCTGGAAGTCCCATACCTTTAGATCGCGCGCAGGTTCTGACTCCAATTCAGTTCCAAATACAGCCTCTTTAGATCCCAGAATCCCCGCCCTGCTCTGTCCTCACAGCCCTGAAGGCTAACCAAAGACTTTCCAGTGCTCCCTTCACATTAGTGCCTTTCCCTCAGCATCCTAGCCATCAAGCCTTGGCCCTGTCTCCTTTTCAGAATTCCTTCATTTTTTTTTTTTCTCCCCTGCCAGGGGTAGACCAGCTACAAGGATGGGATTTCCGGGGCACCAAGAGGGGGTATGTTGGAGCAGCTGTCAGTTCAGCAATGGAGGGCACGTTCTGGCTTCTAAGGAGATCATACTGACCCTAAAGGCTCAAAGGATAGGAATAGGCTCTGTGGATGCAGGGGCAAAATGTGTGTCGGGAGGGAGCGGGGG
>NW_016863150.1:0-657 GCF_001698545.2 Rhinopithecus bieti | reverse complement strand
TGCCTGGCTGGTTTGGTTGTCTATTATTTTGCTTTATACTTTCCTCATTGGAAAAATATTATTTCAATTTCTAAATATACAAAAAACATTTTGGCAGTAATTGTGTGAAAATTCTTGTGACACATAAAATTCTCTAATCTAAATATGCATTTATTATTTAAAAGTTGGCTCCTACTCCAATAAACTTTTCTTATTCTACCTTATCATTCAGCATTAAGCTTTATCTATTCTAAACAAAAGCTTACCGTATAATTGAAAACCTGGATCATTTTTTACACCAGATTTTGTTTCTCATATTGATTATTCCAATAATTAGGAAGGCCAAGGGAAAAGAACACTTGAGGCCAGGAATTTGGAACACAGTTTGGCAAAATAGTGAAACACTGTCCTAAGAAAAGTTTGTAAAATTGGAAGGATGTGGTAGCTCAATATCCTAAAGTGCTAGCATAAGGTGGTAGCACTTCTTGAGGCCGAGTTGGATGCATCACTGTAGTCCTAGAATTTGAGGCCAGCCTGAGTGACACAGCAACATTCTGTCTCAATGAAAAAATTAAAATATAATAAGTTATCAGTTGAGCCTACTGGGCTTTTAGTCTAGAGGCAGCTAATTGGGAGATTGAGGAAGCAGGATGACAAAAGTCCAGTAGTTAGAAGCTG
>NW_016863149.1:0-659 GCF_001698545.2 Rhinopithecus bieti | reverse complement strand
CTTCTCAAAGTGCTGGGATTACAAGTGTGAGCCACAGTGCCTGGTCTCACCATTGTTTCTGATCAGAAATCAGTGGCTAATTTTATCGTGGTGCTCTTGTGCATCAAGAGAAGTTCTTGTCTTATTGTTTTCAATGTTTACTCTTTGTCTTTTCATAGGTTGACACAAGGTGTGTAGGAGTGGATATCTGGGTTTTTATTTTACTAGAAGTAAACATTGATTCTATCGATTTAATGTTTTATATCAAATTTTGTAAGTTTTCAGTCATTATTTCTATAAATAATTCTTTCCCCTTTTCTTTCTTTCTGAGGCTCTCATTCTACAAATGTTGTGCTTGATGTTTCATAAGTCATTTTCTTTTCTTTTCTTTTTTTTTGAGATGGAGTTTCGCTCTTGTTGCCCAGGCTGGAGCGCAATGGCATGATCTCGGCTCACTGCAACCTCTGCCTCCCAGGTTCCAGCGATTCTTCTGCCTCAGCCTCCTGAGTACCTGGGATTACAGGCATGCACCACCACATCTGGCTAATTTTGTATTTTTAGTAGAGACGGGGTTTCTCAATGTTGGTCAGGCTGGTCTCGAACTCCTGACCACAAGTGATCCGCCCCCCTTGGCCTCCCAAAGTGCTGGGATTACAGGCATGAGCCACCATGCCTGGCCA
>NW_016863148.1:0-1361 GCF_001698545.2 Rhinopithecus bieti | reverse complement strand
AGGCCATGCCCTGCTCCACATACATGAGTGCCCATTTCCTGGTCTTTGGTTAACTGTAAAACGCTCATCAGTGCACCTGGGCTAATTTCACACCAGGTAGAGGAATGTGTTCTAAAGGAAAGCTAAAGCTGTAATAGCAATTCCTGCTCAATAACCTTCAGCTTCATTGCTTTTGTGTGACCAATCAACTAATTACATTACATCAAGGTTCTCAATGGGAGTGTCTAATAAATATAAGGGACGTACAGAAGTTCCCTAATTAAAATAATACAATTGTGAACACAACCTCAGTATTCAACCATGTCTCCACCCTTCACATCCTTCACCACAAAGGAATTTTCATCTCTTCTGGAAATTGGGTTCATTTTGAAATTAGTGATGTTTTTCATTTTAATATCTCAAGATTATCGTATGTGACTATTTTATCAGAAAGTGAGTTATGGGAACTTGAACTAAACAACTGAAAACAAATTCACAACTAATTAAGCAAGATGACAGAATGTGATTGGCTCCAGGCTTTGATAATCCAGCGGTTTATGCACTCAGACTTTAAATTTACACATCTTCCTGTTACCTTCATGGCACAGTCAACTCTCATTATGAAAGAAATGGTGGGCCAGGCGCGGTGGCACAAGCCTGTAATCCCAGCACTTTTGGAGGCCGAGAAGGGCGGATCACAAGGTCAGGAGATCGAGACCATCCTGGCTAACCAGGTGAAACCCCGTCTCTACTAAAAAATACAAAAAACTAGCCGGGCGAGGTGGCAGGCACCTATAGTCCCAGCTACTTGGGAGGCTGAGGCAGGAGAATGGCGTAAACCCGAAAGGCGGAGCTTGCAGTGAGCCGAGATCCGGCCACTGCACTCCAGTTAGGGCGACAAAGCGAGACTCCGACACTTAAAAAAAAAAAAAAGAAAAGAAATGGTGACTGCATTCCCCAAGGGTCACACACAGTTACAAAAATAGACTGGCTAAGGTGAGGAGTTGATTGTTTAAATTCCCGTTTGAAGAAGTAGAATCAACTACTTTTCTGAGTGGCTCACAATGACTCCAGCTCACTCACAGAGCTCAGACAGAAACCTCACTTGAGGGTGGGAGCTGGACTGCAGGGGGCACTCGGTAGCCATAAAGGTGAAAATGAGCTGTCAGATGGAACTTCTCCGTCACCTCCACATGGAATTTATTGTTTCATTGCATTAGCACTCTTTACATAATGGTTCCTATTTTTTGGTCTGTTTATTACTTGTATTTTTCAAATGAATCTCACTCGAATCTTTACTCTTTTGCATTTTGTCTCCAGGGCAACGTTGGGAAGTGTTACCTCCAGCATCATAACACGATCTAGTGACCTGACACATTTGT
>NW_016863147.1:0-660 GCF_001698545.2 Rhinopithecus bieti | reverse complement strand
TCCCAGGGATGAAGACAACTTGATCGTGGTGGGTAAGCTTTTTGATGTAGTGCTGGATTCAGTTTGCTAGTATTTTATTGAGGATTTTTGCTTCATTGTTCATCAGGAATATTGGTCTAATATTCTCTTTTTTTGTTGTTGGGTATTTGCCCAGCTGTGGTATCAGGATGATGCTGGCATCATAAAATGATTTAGGGAGGATTCCATCTTTTTCTGTTGATTGCAATAGTTTCAGAAGGAACGGTACTAGCTCCTCTTTTTACCTCTGGTAGAATGCGGCTATGAATCTATCTGGTCCTGGATGTTTTTTGATTGGTAGGCAATTAATTGTTGCCTCAATTTCAGAGACTGTTATTGTACTATTTGGGGATTCACCTTCTTCCTGGTTTAGTCTTGACAGGGTGTATGTGTCCAGGAATTTATCAATTTCTTCTAGATTTTCTAGTTTATTTGCGTAGAGGTGTTTATAGTATTCTCTGATGGTAGTTTGTATTTCTGTGGGATTGGTGGTGATATCCCCTTTATCATTTTTTTAATGTGTCTCTTTGTTTCTTCTCGCTTTTCTTCTTTATCAGTCTTACTAGTGGTCTACCAATTGTGCTGATCTTTTTTTTAAAAAAAAAAAAAAAACACCTCCTGGATTTATTGATTTTTTGAAGG
>NW_016863146.1:0-361 GCF_001698545.2 Rhinopithecus bieti | reverse complement strand
GTCCATTTGCTTACACCAGAAATGTGTAACTACACAAAAAATATTTTTTGTAGTTTTCCAATCTTTTAATTTCTATCATTTTTTTAAATTTAACATTAATCCACTGTATCTGTATTTTTTCAGTGGTGGTGAATGGAAAAAATTAAAAATCTAATGAAAGCAGCCAAAAGCACACAATTTATGTCCTGTTAAGACTTCTGCATGCAAGTATCATGCTCCAAATATATTTTCATCTTTACTTTTCTGACGGAAAGGGCGCAAGTACTTTGGGAAGCAAAACAGAATTGACAGACCCCGAAAAGATACACAGCAGGCATGTAGGGTAGCGTGGGTGGCAACTGTTCTTACATAATTTTATTTT
>NW_016863145.1:0-1364 GCF_001698545.2 Rhinopithecus bieti | reverse complement strand
AGGACACAAAGAAATGGAAAGATATTCTATGTTCGTGTATTGAAAGAATCAATATTGTTAAAATGTCCATACTACCCAAAGCAATCTACAGTTTTAATGCAATCCCTATCAAAATGCCAATGACATTCTCCAAAAGAAACAGAAAAAAAAAAAAATACTAAAATTTATATGGAGCCACAAAAGATCCAAAAAAGCCACAGCTATCCTGAGTAAAAAAAGCAAAACTGGAAGAATCACATTACCTGACTTCAAATTGTATTACAGAGCTATAGTAACCAAAACAACATAGTAATGGCATAAAAATAGATGTATAGACCAACGGGACAGAATAGAGAACTCAGAAACAAATACATACATCTACAGTAAATTCGTTTTCAACAGAGGTGCCAGAGGTGCCAACAGAGGCCCCACCATACATTGGGGAAAGGATAGTCTCTTCAATAAATGGTGCTGGACAAACTGGATATCTATATGCAGAAGAATGAAACTAGACACTTATCTCTTGCTGTGTACAAAAATCAAACCAAACCAGGCACGGTGGCTCACACCTGTAATCCTAGCACTTTGGGAGGCTGAGGTGGGTGGATCACGAAGTCAGGAGATGGAGACCATCCTGGCTAACACGGTGAAGCCCTGTCTCTATTAAAAATACAAAAAATTAGCTGGGCGTGGTGGCACGTGCCTGTAGTCCTAGCTACATGGGAGGCTGAGGCAGGAGAACCGCTTGAACCCGGGAGGCGGAGGTTGCAGTGAGCCAAGATCGCACCACTGCACTCCAGCCTGGGAGACACAGCGCGACTCTGTCTCAAAAACAAACAAACAAAAAAAGAAAACAAAACAAACAAAGAATAACAACAACAAAAAAACCACACACACACAAAAAATCAAATCCAGATGGATTAAAGGCTTAAATCTAAGACCTCAAACTATGAAACTACTACAAGAAAACATTCAGGAAACTCTCCAGGACATTGGTCTGGGCCAACATTTCTTGTGGAATATCCCACAAGCATAGACAACCCAAACAAAAATGGACAAATGGGGTAACATCAAGATAAAAAGCTTCTGCGCAGCAAAGAAAACAATCAACAAAGTGAAGAATCAATGCACAGAATGGAAGACAGTATTTGCAAACTATACATCTGACAAGATATTAATAACCAAAATATTTAAGGAACTCAAACAACTCTATAGAAAATAAAATCTAATAATCTGATTTTAAATGGACAAAAGATCTGAATAGACATTTCTGAAACGAAGAAATACAAATGGCAAACAGGTAGGTGAAAATGTGCTCAACATCACTGATCATCAGAAAAATGCAAATCAAAAGCACAATCAGCTACCATCTCACCCCAGTTAAG
>NW_016863144.1:0-1235 GCF_001698545.2 Rhinopithecus bieti | reverse complement strand
CTAGCCAGTGCACTCCAGCTTGGGTGACAGAGCGAGACTCCATCTCAAAAAAAAAAAAAAGAAAAAAAGAAAAAATTAGGCACGTATTAGTCTGTTCTTATGCTGTTATAAAGAACTGCCCGAGAGTAGGTGATTTATAAAGGAAAGAGGTTTAATTGACTCACAGTTCTGCTTGGCTGGGAAGAACTGAGGAAACTTACAATCATGGTGGGAGGGGAAGCAAACACATCCTTCTTCACTTGGGGGCAGAAGAGAGAAGTACAGAGTGAAGGGGGGAAAAGCCCCTTATAAAACCACCAGATCTCATGAGAACTCAGTCACTATCACGAGAACAGCATGGAGGAACCATCCCCATGATCTAATCACCTCCCATGAGGTCCCTCCCCCAACACATGGGGTTTACAATTTAGATTACAGTTCAAGATGAGATTTTGGATGGGGACACAGCCAAGCCATATTAAGGTGGGTACATTGGCACATGCCAGTGGTTCTACCTGCTCAGGAGGCAGAGGCAGGAGGATTACCTGAGCCTGGGAGGTTGAGGCAGAGTGAGCTATGATCATGTCACTGCTGCACTCTAGCCTAGGTGACAGAGTGAGACCTTGTCTCAAAAAAATAAATTTAATTTTAAAAATAAAAGAAAGTAAATAAAAAACAAAATCAAGTGTGTGGAAGCTGGGGTTGGCAGCCTCCCAATTTAGCAATATCCAGCACATAACATTTTACAAACCTATGCCCCTTCAAGCCTGCAGCCTGGGATACATTGCCGAGCTATTGCATTACATTTGCACAGAGTAGTTCTGACACCTGGAAAAGAACCTCAAGTATTTTTATTAACTAAAACAGAAAATGCCATTATCAATTTAGATACTAAAATATTCTTCAGTATTAACCAAGTATCCTAGTGGTTTTTCTCTGGGCTTTATATAGAGTAGAAAGCTGAAATTTTAATAAGAAATGCAAATAGTTATGATTTGGGACAGCAGTATCTTCATCTGCCCTTTGTTCTGCCACCTTAGGGGATGTTTGCCAAAAGAACTTCTAATCCATTGAAATTAAGTCATACTTTGACCTTATATTATCTGTATCACATTCTCTAAGTCCAAATCAACAGTATAGAGTGTCCCCCTGGGTTTCACATCCCATGCTAATACCCACCCACTTATTCCTGAGTAATATGTCTGTCATCTCTCTTTTTGGGGCTGTAGCTTTACGAACAATTTTATATATATATA
>NW_016863142.1:0-1179 GCF_001698545.2 Rhinopithecus bieti | reverse complement strand
AGTATAAAAGTTAGCTGGGTGTGGTGGCGCACACCTGTAATCCTAGCTACTCAGGAGGCTGAGGAGGATCACTTGAACCCAGGGGGTGGAGGTTGCAGTGAGCCGAGATTGCGCCACTGCACTCCAGCCTGGGCAACAGAGTGAGACTCCATTTCAAAAAAAAAAAAAAAAAAAAAATCTGACACATTTTACTCAAACAGATGAGAGCTGCAGACACATCAGTACGCCTCCCAGTCAGGTTTCAGGTAAGATTAGCTGCATTCAGACAATTCATTGGCCAAGGGTCATGCAGAATGAGTAAAAGAAGTAGGGTAGAAAACAAATATGTGGATGAATCAGTTGGGTGCTTGGATTATACAAAATAATTGAAAAGCTAAAGACAACTCATTCTAGAGATACCACAAACCGAGGTTTCCATAATGTCTATGAGCCGCCTCTGACCAGCTTTCTGACAGACCATTCAGCAAATGGCACATTTCTGGTGGCCTCATTTGTCACTGATATGCCTGCACACACAAATCTCTGGCAGTTACTAAAGTGTTTCATTGGTCATTGTCCTTTGATTTCAGCTTTCTTGTAGTTCCTAAAATCTTGTTCTTTCGGAGATCAGCTAGGCAGCAGCTCTGGATATTTCCACTCCCTTGGCTATGTGCAGTGCACAGAGCCTTGATAAACATGACCAGCCTTGACTGGGGCATCTGCTCATCTGACCTAGGAAATCTCTCTTGGTATATTATTAAACCTTAAAAAAAAATTTTTTTAAATGTCAAGGCTAAATCACCATAGGAGTTCTGAAGCTTAGTGAGGAGGGAGAAACAGCAGCAGAAATGTGCTCCTTTCCAAAAATGGCATTCCCTCCATCTTCAGATGTGGTGACTTGGGCACCAAACCCCAGTCAACCAAATGTGGTTACTGATCTTATATTTCTTCCATCCTTCTTCTCATTCGAGACCTTGCTCCTATTTGAAGGAAACAGAAGAAGAAAATGGAGAAGGTTGGTGGAACCCCGTCTCCACTAAAAATACAAAAATTAGCTGGGCCTGGTGGCGCACAACTGTAGTCCCAGCTACTCAGGAGGCTGAGACAGAAGAATCACTTGAACCAGGGAGGCGGAGGTCGCAGTGAGCTGAGATTGCACCACTGCACTCCAGCCTGGGTGACAGAGCGAGACTCTGTCAA
>NW_016863141.1:0-1074 GCF_001698545.2 Rhinopithecus bieti | reverse complement strand
ATTTCACTAAGCTAAATTTATAGAAATATGTAATACTTCTATCACTTTCACACATCCTGACAATATTTGGGAAAATAAATACAAAAATGTTTTATATTTTTTTAAATTCAGAAGTATATAATTTCTTCAAATATTACCAGCCATAAATTATAATATAGAAAATTTAAGATAATACCATGAATATTATAAACTTTAAATAAAATTCTAGCCATAATTTATGAAACTCACATTATTAAACAACACACACACATACACTGATTCCAAATGAAGAAGAGAAGTACCATGATAGTTTCTCTGTGACACAACAAAAATTACTCTAATAAATAAACAATCATGTAATTCCTAAATTTGTCACAGAAAGGTATGTGAGCTGGTCCTTACACCTCCTACTAGATATCTTTACACAACTTAAAACCTTTTCTTTTTTCATGCTATTATTTTCTTTGTAACAAAATGCCAACTAGTCAGATTCTAAAATATGAATCTTTAAAAATGAGATTAGCAAAACTATTTTAAAATACTTACTGTCTTGTTTCGTAATCTAATTATGTCTGAGACAGAGCCAGCGCCACAGTACTCCATAACAATCCAGAGGTCTGTATTCTTAAAATAACTGCCATAGTACTTTACAACATATGGGCTAAAAGAAAATACATAAACAATTAAATTTAGTTAATTCCCAAAGAAATTTTTTTCTTAATCCCAATGCAAAGTATTTTCAACATTTCATAATGTTCCAATAAGTTAAATAAGTAAATGTCTATTGTACATCAAATTCTCAATATCTGGAGTTCACCAACTATGCATAATTAGACTTTAATTTATGGATGAAATTTAACAGGATTACAAACCAGAAGAGGACCAAATGTTTTGAGTGATTCTGAAGAAAATAAGACTTCATTTTGGCAAAGAAATTACTACTTAACATGAGGAACAAATGAAAATTTTTCCCTTTAACTAAAGCATTTTAAATATAAGTCTTCTAAAGGATTTTGCATTCAGTCAAATATTAATCAACTCTAAAATAATCTATATTGCAATGAGGCCAAAAGAGTTATTTTAAATTTTCTTTCA
>NW_016863140.1:0-1167 GCF_001698545.2 Rhinopithecus bieti | reverse complement strand
TAGTTTTATGCCACCACATTATCCCAGGTCTCTTCCTTTCTTTCCAGTCTTCTCACACTCATTTGCAATTTCACCTTCCTCTAACCACCCACTAGATGAGGAAATAGCTCAATGTTTGGTCCTAAGCCTTCTTTTCTTCTCATTTTATATTCTCTATCCATATCCATGGTTTTAATTCCTGTCCCACCTATATGACTTTGATGATGAAATTTCTTTTTTCTTTTCTTTTTTTTTTTTTAGACGGAGTCTCACTCTGTTGCCCAGGCTGGAGTACAGTGGCATGATCTTGGCTGTCTGCAACCTCCACCTCCTGGGTTCAAGTAGGAGTTGTTTTTTTAATTTAAAATTTTAAAAAATTCTGGCCTTCTAGTCCTTTCTCTCAGTGAACAGAACCACCATCCATCCAGTTCCAAAAGGCTGGGAGTTGTCTTTGACTCTTCCTTCTCCCTCATTTCCCAGAGTCAACCTATTATCTCTAATATTTAACTCTCCACCTCACTTGATCTCCCCACTTCTATCTACCTCCTCTATCTCCACTCTAGTTCAAGATTCTACCAGCTCTTAGCTAGGCCACTGTGATCCACTCTTCCTTCCCTCTAAATTATCTTCCACAGTCATCTTTTCAAAATGCTTACCTCATCATAGCACACACACCCCATGCAGCTTAAAACACATTAATGGCTCCTGAAGTTCTTAACCTGGCCCCATAAGGCCCTGATGGTCTGACCCCTGCCTCCCTCTCCCATCTTATCTCTTGTCTCTCCCCCTCACCTTGTACTCCAGCCTCATCAGCCTTTTATGCCATATTCCCATCTACCAAGCACCGTTTTGCTCCCTCTATCTGGAATGCTCCTCACCACTCACACGCTTGCCTATTAATTCCTACTCCAGATTTCCAGTCAAGATAACCTCAAGGAAGCCCTCCTTATACAAACCCCCTCCCTCACGAGACGGGTCCCCACTTCATCAATATTCTCATCACACAACATACCTTTCCTTCAGACTTATACAATTTTCAAATTATACATTTATTTGATTACCATCTGTCTCCCCCACTAGACTGCAAATCCCATAAAAGCAGGGACTTGGTGAATTTTTTGCTCACCACTGCATTCCAAGAGCCTAGAGCAAAAACTTCACCCTTAGCAGGCACTGTTTTTTTTGTTT
>NW_016863139.1:0-859 GCF_001698545.2 Rhinopithecus bieti | reverse complement strand
ATAAAGGCATATATTATAAAATAATTATAACATTATACATATTTAATATAAAGCTTCATATTTAAGGCAAAATGTATATATAAATTTATACATTTTTGCCTTAATTAGAATAGACAGATGCCCTAAAATGTAAATAAGTGCATTTTCTGAGTGAGTCTGCTTAGGTGTTTAATTCTGTGAGATGAGAAAAAAAATGTTGATATGTTTCACAATATAAAAATTGACATTTAGAAACAAATTATATTTATTACAACATTTGCTGGGTTAAAATAAAACTATACTGCTCAAAAAGGTTGATGCTATGGTTTAAACATGTCTTCTAAAGCTTATATATTAGAAACTTAATTCCCAATACAATGTTGTAGAGAGGTAGGACCTTAAGAGGTGATTAGATCATAAGGGTTCTGCCCTTATTAATGGATTAATGTGGCTATTGTGAAAATGAGTTAGTTATCACAGGAGTGGGTTGCTGAGAAAAGGATGAGTTTGGTCCCCTTCTGTCCTTTTACTTTTGCACCTCTGCCTTCTGCTATGGGCTGACGCAGCAAAAGGACCCTCACCAGATGCTGACACCTGAATATTGGACATCCAAGACTCCAGAAATTATCTGTTTTTTTAAAACACCTAGTCTCAACTTTTCTGTTTCAAAATCGTAAAATGGGCTGAGACAGTTGTTCTTAGTCCAACTGTCTCATTATAGGCATTCAAGAATTTTTTTTTTTTTTTTTTTTTTTTTTTTAATGAGACAGAGTCTTGCTCTGTTTCCCAAGCAGGCTGGTCTCGAACTCCTGACCTCAAGTGATCCACCGCCCTCGGCCTCCCAAAGTGCTGGGATTACAGGCATGAGCCACCGTACCTG
>NW_016863138.1:0-1179 GCF_001698545.2 Rhinopithecus bieti | reverse complement strand
CTTGGGGGAGTGTAAGTGTCCTGAAAATTATCCATTTCTTCTAGGTTTTCTAGTTTATTTGCGTAGAGGTGTTTATAGTATTCTCTGATGGTAGAACTCCTCTCTTTAAAATCAAATAGCCTTGGATTTAAAACCTGGCTCTGCATATAACTAGCTGTAACAATTTGGGCAAGTTATTTAACTTTTCTGGGCACCTTTCTGCATCTGTAAAATAGATATAATAATTACCTTTATAGGGTTGTTGTGATGATTTAGACAATGAATTTCAACATGTCTGGTATATAAAAGATCCTTAATAAATGTCAGTTTTGTAATGCAGCAGTTGCTGCCTTAAATAGCTGAACTGCAAATCTTAGACTGCAAAAGTCTAAAAATTTAAATTTTCACAATAGTACAAATCATTACAATAGAGAAGATATAAAGAATTAGGGCTCCTGGGAACAGATTAATGTGTCTTTCTTTTATTCTAGTTCACTAACATATGCAAACTAAGACTAAATCTAAAAATACTCAAATCAAATGCAACTCAGCTGGAGGTGAAATTGGAAAGAAAAAGGTGAATAATTTATATTAGGCTACCATTTATCTCCTATAGCTTAGTGGAAAATTTAAATGACATGCTACTGCAAATACAACTGTACTGAATCCTATCTACACCAGAATTAGTTGTATTTCACCACCTATAGAGATTCACATTTTAACAAGTTTAACCTAAAAGCATTTTTAAGACAATAACTTCAGCATGTTAATATTTTAAGTAACTAAGTTATACTAATAATTTCATATAAGTTAGTGTAAGTTATAGTAATTATTACAAATAAGAGCTATATTATATAATACACAACTTGCTTTAATTGCTTTCTGTTCCCGTATTTATTTATTGCTATAAAAATTTCAAGTTCTGGATCCAAATTCTGCCCACTTAACTAGTCAAGTTAATTAGTTCTTCTAAATGTCACTTCTTTCATTCGTAAAATGGGGATAATAATATTATCTTATATCACTATAATGAGGATTAAATAAGCTTATAAACCCCTTACTTAACATAGAATACTTTTAGCATACAATAAGTACCAAGTAAATATTATTTATTATTGTTGTTAAAGAATGTTAATCAAAGTTTTTTAAATTTTCTATGACTAGTTTGGGCTTCATATTTTCCAATCTGGAGAGGTAACT
>NW_016863136.1:0-1227 GCF_001698545.2 Rhinopithecus bieti | reverse complement strand
AAAAGAATGCAATTAAAGCAATTCTAATCCTCAAAAAAATAGGAAGAAAGGAAAGAAAATCATGGTATAGAACTGCCTAAATAACTAGAAATTAGGAAGCTCACAACAAATTGGTCATACTCTATATACATCATTGGATTTAAGTTAGGAATATTCTTCTATCTGTAGTGGCCTTAAACCTAGCCCTTCAGAGCTCTGATGCAAGGTGGGGTGAGCTAAAGGAGGGGTACATTCCACTATCAGTTCTGGCCTCTTACCAGGTGACACCTCTTGTTAAATCACCTTTAGAAGTCTATAATCTCCCTAATGGAAAGCCAGGACCCATTCTGAAATAATAAAACAGTTAATATAAGGGATCAGGACTGAAGGCCGGAGAAGAGAAAGAGGTAAATGATTATCTTGTTAGAGTGCTTTGTGTTTTTAAAAGACAGTGCAAATAACTTTATGATTAATAAAACATAATTAACAATAATGGAAACTATTAATAATAATAAAATGTGCCCCTCAATTCAATTCAAGCCTTTATCATTAAAAAAAAAAAAAAAAAGGCAACGTTGGGTAGGCCAGGTGTGGTGGCTCCTGCCTGTAATCCCAGTACTTTGGGAGGCAGAGGTGGGAGGATAGCTTGAGGTCAGGAGTTTTAGATGAGCCTGGCCAACATGGTGAAACCCTGTTTCTACTAAAAATACAACAAATTAGGCAGTCGTCGTGATTCACACCTGTAATCCTAGCTACTCAGGAGGCTGAGGCAGGAGAATCACTTGAACCTGGGAGGCGGAGGTTGCAGTGAGCCGAGATCCTGGCAGTGCACTCCAACCTGGGTGACAGAGCAAGACTCCATCTCAAAATAAAATAAAATAAAATAAATTACAGGCTGGGTGTGGTGGCTTACACCTGTAATCCCAGCATTTTGAGAGGCTGAGGCGGAGGATCATTTGAAAGGTCATGACTTCGAGACCAGCCTGACCAACATGGTGAAACTCTGTCTCTACTTAAAAGAAAAAAAAAAATTAGCCAGACGTGGGGCGCGTGCCTGTAATCCCAGCTACTTGGGGGGCTGAGACACTAGAATCACTTGAACCTGGGAGGCAGAGGTTGCAGTGAGCCGAGATTGTGCCACTGCACTCCAGTCTGGGTGACCGAATGAGACTGTGTCTCAAAATAATAATAATAATAATAATAATAATAATAATAATAATAATAATAATGATGAAAATAAAAATTACA
>NW_016863135.1:0-836 GCF_001698545.2 Rhinopithecus bieti | reverse complement strand
CACCGCGCGCGGCCATAGATAAGTTCTTTATTGATGATTTCAGAGATTTTGGTGCACCAGTCACCTGAGTAATGTACATTGTGTCCAATGTGCAGTCTTTTATCTCTCACATGGAGTAAAATATGAGGGATAAAAGACTACATATTGGGTACAATTTGGGGACTCTTCCCCCTGAGTCCCCAAAGTCCATTCTGTCATTTTTGTGCCTTTGCGTCTCCTCATAGCTCCCACTTACGGGTAAGAACATACGGTATTCGTTTTCCATCCCTGAATTACTTCACTTAGAATAATGATCTCCAACTCCAGATTGCTGCAACTGCTATTACTTTGTTCCTTTCTATGTCTGAATAGTATTCCATGGTGTATCTATACCACATTTTCGGGTTTTTTTTGTTTGTTTGTTTGTTTTGTTTTTTTGTTTGTTTGTTTTGTTTTTTTTTTTTTGAGGCGGAGTCTCGCTCTGTCGCCCGGACTGGAGTGCAGTGGCCGGATCTCAGCTCACTGCAAGCTCCGCCTCTCGGGTTTACGCCATTCTCCTGCCTCAGCCTCCCGAGTAGCTGGGACTACAGGAGCCCGCCACCTCGCCCGGCTAGTTTTTTTGTATTTTAGTAGAGACGGGGTTTCACTGTGTTAGCCAGGATGGTCTCGATCTCCTGACCTTGTGATCCGCCCGTCTCGGCCTCCCAAAGTGCTGGGATTACAGGCTTGAGCCACCGCGCCTGGCCCTATACCACATTTTCTTTACGCACTGATTGGTTGATAGATAGCCTAAATTGGCTGGTTTCATATTTTTGCAATTGCGAATTGTATGCTATAAACATACATGTGCCAGTGCC
>NW_016863134.1:0-1229 GCF_001698545.2 Rhinopithecus bieti | reverse complement strand
TGGCTCAGTCTCAGCTTACTACAACCTCCGACTCCTGGGCTCAAGTGATTCTCCTGCCTCAGCCCCTGGGTAGCTGGAATTACAGGCACGCACCACCATACCTGGCTAATTTTGTATTTTCAGTAAAGACAGGGTTTCACCATGTTGGTCAGGCTGGCCTCGAACTCCTGACCTTGTGATCTGCCTGCCTTGGCCTCCCAGAGTGCTGGGATTACAGGCATGAGCCACCGTGCCCAGCTGAAACTTTTATTTAAATAAAATATAGGCAGGTGCAGTGGCGCACACTTTGGGAGGCCAAAGTGAGAGAATCACTTGAGCCCAGTAGTTCAAGATCAGCCAGAGCAACGTAGCGAGATCCTGTCAGTATATTTTAAAAAAAAGAAAAAAGGAATTAGTTGGACACAGGGGTGCACGCCTGTGGTTCCAGCTACTGTGGAGGCTGAGGTAGGAGGATTGCTTGAGCCCAGGAGATGGAGGCTGCAGTGAGCTATCATGGTGCCACTGCACTTCAGCCTGGGTGATAGAGTGAGACCTTGTCTCAAAAAAAAAAAAATTATGTATGTGTGTGTGTATTATATATGTATATTTTACCTATATAAGGCGTGTGGTTTTTTTTAAGAACAGGACAAATGTATTTTGGAACCTTCTTAATAATATGGCTTTCATGCACAGTAGTGTTTTAAAGGACAGATTCTGAAGGTAGGGAGATACAGATAACCTTGCGTTATATTTCATAGGCATTGACAGTGCAACAGCTACTTCAGCCTATGCATTCGTCCTGCAGACATATTTCAATTACCCACAAGGTTTGTTTTACATGTTACCTGAAATACATTATACATATTGAACAAAATGCCTGTCTCATTAAATGAAGTTTAAATTTTTTTCTAGTTAGTCACCAACATTTAATAGTTGAGAATAGTGTTATGAAAGTCTTATTTTGCCAGGTGCAGTGGTTCACGCCTGTAATCCCAGCAGTTTGGGAGGCCGAGGCGGGCAGATCACGAGGTCAGGAGATCAAGACCATCCTAGCTAACATGGTGAAACCTCGTCTCTACTAATACTACAAGATAATTAGCCGGGTGTGGTGGAGGGCGCCTGTAGTCCCAGATACTTGGGAGGCTGAGGCAGGAGAATGGTGTGAACCCGGGAGGCAGAGCTTGCAGTGAGCCGAGATTGTACCAATGTACTCCAGCCTGGGCGACGGAGCGAGACTCCGTCTCAAAAAA
>NW_016863133.1:0-1171 GCF_001698545.2 Rhinopithecus bieti | reverse complement strand
TATATCACAAAGCAGATCCTCGGAAAGCTTCTCTCCAGTTTCTGTCTGAACATATTTCATTTTCCACCACAAGCCTCAAAGTGTTCCTGAATATCCCATCACATGCTAAATATAAAGAGGGTTAGAAACCTGTTCAATTAAAAGAGAGGCTGAACTGAGCGATAGGAATTAAGGCAACACAGAGCAGTTTCACAGAAAGCTTCCTTCTGGATTTTTCCTGAGGATATTTCTTTGTCCATAATCTAAGGGTCGTTTACAAATGTCCTTCCTCAGATTCCACAAAAACCGTGATTTCAAGCTGCTCAATCCAAAGAATGGTTTAACCCTATGAGACGAATACACACATCACAAAGCAGTTGCTCAGAGAGTTTCTCTGCAAGTTTCATCGGAAGACGTTTCCTTGCTCACCACAGGCCTGCTGACGTCAAAAAATATCCCGTCACAGATTCTTCAAAGACAAAGTTTCGAAACTGGGCAACATAGAGTAAGCATTAACTCCATGAAGTGAAAGCACATATCAGAGAAGAGATCCTTGGAGTGCTTCTTCCTCGATTTTATTTCAGTATATTTCACTATTCACCATAGTCCTCAATGCGCTCCAAAATATCACTTTTTCATTTTCACAGGAACAGTGTTCAAACACTGCATTGTGAGAAAAGAGGTATAACTCCCTGAGTGGAAAGCATACATCACAAAGTAGTTTCTCAGAATGCTTCTATCCAGGATTATCGGAAGATATCTCCTGTTTTACCGTAGGTCTGAATGTGCCCCCGAATGTACTTTCGCGGATCTGTGCATGATGGAGTTTGCAAACTGCGTAATATAAGAAAAGTTTTAACTATGCGAGATGAATAAATATATCAAACACAAAGCAGTTTCACAGAAATCTTCTTTCTAGTTTTTGTCAGAGGATATTTCCTTTTCCTCCGTAACCCTCCCTATACTTCCGAATGTCTCTTGGTAGCTCTTTCTCCAAAAGGAATTCAGGAATCCTCTAGGAGAAGAAAGGTATATTTCTGTGAGTGGAATGCACACATCACAAAGCAGCTCCTCAGAAAGCTTCTCTCCAGTTTCTATCTGAAGACGTTTCCTTTCTCACCAAAAGCCTGAAAGCACTCCTGAATAATTCTTCGCAGACTAAAGAAAAACAGTGTTATGATACTGCTCAATG
>NW_016863132.1:0-629 GCF_001698545.2 Rhinopithecus bieti | reverse complement strand
AAGCTTCTCTCTAGTTTTAATCTGAGGATATTTCCTTTGACACCATAGGCCTCAAAGTGCTCCCAAATATCGCTTTGCAGATTCCCCCAAAACAGGGCTACCAAACTGCTCCATGAAATGAAAGGTGTATTTCTGTGAGTTGAATTCACACATCCCAAAGAAGTTTCTCAGAGAGCTTCTTTCTAGGTTTTTTTTTTTTTGAGGCGGAGTCTCGCTCTGTCCCCAGGCTGGAGTGCAGTGGCCGGATCTCAGCTCACTGCAAGCTCCGCCTCCTGGGTTCACGCCATTCTCCTGCCTCAGCCTCCCAAGTAGCCGGGACTACAGGCGCCCGCCACCTCGCCCGGCTAATTTTTTAAATTTTTTTAGTAGAAATGGGGTTTCACCGGGTTGGCCAGGATGGTCTCGATCTCCTGACCTCGTGATCTGCCCATCTCGGCCTCCCAAAGTGCTGGGATTACAGGCTTGAGCCACCGCACCCAGCCTCTTTCTAGTTTTTATCTGAGGATATTCCCTTAGTCACCATAGGCCTCACGGTGATCCTAAATATCCTTTCTCAGATTCCCCAAAAGCAGTGCTACCAAACTGATCCATGAAAGGAATCGTGTAACTCTGTGACATGAATTAACACA
>NW_016863131.1:0-836 GCF_001698545.2 Rhinopithecus bieti | reverse complement strand
GTGATCTGCCTGTCTCGGCCTCCCAACGTGCTGAGATTATAGGTTGAGCCACCGCGCCCGGCCTGTCTCCACAATCCTTTACCTTAACCTGAACATTCCTTACTGTTGATCTCAGGCCTTCAGATAAACTCAATCGTCATCCAGAAAATGTTTAAATTTCCCTATAGCCTGGAAGCCCCTGCTTTGATTTGTCCCACCTTTCTCGATCAAATGAATGTATTTCTTAAATGTATTTGATTGATGTCTCATACCTCCCTAAATATGTTTTAAACCAAGCTGTACCCCGACCACCTTGGGCACATGTTCTCAGGACCTCCTGAGGGCTGTGTCCTGGGCCATGGTCACTCATTTTGGCTCAGAATAAATCTCTTCAATTATTTTACAGTTTGACTCTTCTTTGACACGTTCTACCTGTTTTCCCCAGAATTTGGAGACTATTTGCAAATATTTTTAATTTATAGGAGTGCAGTCATTTATATAAGTGCAATAAGAATTTGTTTTCATTTTGCAACAGGACGCAATTGGAGAAACTGGTTATTGTACTAAGGCTTTGACTGGAATGGTGAGCTTTCATTTAAGGAATCAAACTTGACTTATGGAGCCAATAAAACCCGTTGGAAAACTGGCCTCATACCTTTGTCTACAGAGTCCCTGTACAGGGTTCCTGACCTGTGGCAAGAAAAGAATATCACTTTCTGACAGGTCCAGGAGCCCCAAGTTTATCCTGGAACCTCAAGAGATGAAGATCACTCAACTCATAGGTATTTGATGGCACAAATTCGTGGCTGGGCTCGGCTTTAAAAAAGTCTAATCTGAGGGGGTGGAGCAAGATGGCC
>NW_016863130.1:0-838 GCF_001698545.2 Rhinopithecus bieti | reverse complement strand
AAAAAAGCTGCTCCTGCTGCTAGCTCTCTGTATCTGTAGTCCAAGTGCTACCACTGAGGCTGTTGGATTATACAGTTGTGATTTCCCTGGAACTATTTACACTGCAGGAATTTTTTTTTTTTTTTTGAGATGAAGTCTCACTCTGTTGCCCCAGCTGGAGTGCAATGGCGCGATCTCAGCTCACTGCAACCTCCACCTCCCAGGTTCAAGCGATTCTCCTGCCTCAACCTCCCGAGTAGCTGGGACCACCATGCCCAGCTAATTTTTTTGTATTTTTAGTAGAGATGGGGTTCACCATATTGGCCAGGCTGGTCTTGAACTCCTGACCTCATGATCCACCCGCCTTGGCCTCCCAAAGTGCTGGGATTATAGGCATGAGCCACCGCACCCGGCCCTACACTTCAGGATTTTTTGAACTTGGGAAGATTATGATCTGCCCTGGAGTCAAGTGGCTAAGAGTGAGAATAACAGTGAGAATCAGGGAGGATTCTCAGATCTAACAGAGCCTGAGAAAATATTTACTAATGTGGACAAAAGCAGAGGTAGAAATTTTTTCCTACTGCACACTCTGGCTCCCCAACTTGATCTTCACACCTGTTTTGTTTTTAATGACTGAAGTGAAAAGTTCTGTCATATAAAACTGTTTTCCTATCAATAAACGTACTACAAACCACATGTGCTGGTCCTTAGCCATAAACTTGGGTGTGGCGTCTTGTGGTATGTAGTGACCAGTTGCACTCCACTGGTTCAATGAGGGGGAAAGAAGCCCAGCAACTTTATGCCATCTGGTTTTTCTGTTTGTTCTTAACATTGACAAGGAGTGAAAATGAAGCCCTTG
>NW_016863129.1:0-837 GCF_001698545.2 Rhinopithecus bieti | reverse complement strand
TTTATTTTATACGTATTTTATTTTATTTTATTTATTTTATTTTTTATTTTTTTATTTTTTATTTTATTTTTTTTTTGAGACGGAGTCTCGCTCTGTCGCCCAAGCTGGAGTGCAGTGGCCGGATCTCAGCTCACTGCAATCTCCGCCTCCCGGGTTCACGCCATTCTCCTGTCTCAGCCTCCGGAGTAGCTGGGACTACAGGGGCCCGCCACCTCGCCCGGCTAGTTTTTTGTACTTTTAGTAGAGACGGGGTTTCACCGTGTTAGCCAGGATGGTCTCGATCTCCTGACCTTGTGATCCGCCCGCCTCGGCCTCCCAAAGTGCTGGGATTACAGGCTTGAGCCACCGCTCCCGGCCTATTTTTTATTTTATTTTATTTTGGAGTTTCACTCTCGTTGCCCAGGCTGGAGTGCAATGGCTTGATCTCAGCTTATCACAACCTCCACCTCCCAGGTTCAAGCGATTCTCCCACCTCAGCCTCCCGGGTTGCTGGGATTACAGGCATGAGCCACCATGCCCAGCTAATTTTTGCATTTTTAGCAGAAACAGGGTTTCACCATGTTGGTGAGACTGGTCTTGTACTCTCGACCTCAGGTGATCCGCCTGCCTCGGCCTCCCAAAGTGCTGGGATTACAGGCATGAGCTATAGCACCCGGCCTAATTTTTGTATTTTTAGTAGAGAAGACGTTTCACCATGTTGGCGAGGCTGGTCTTGAACTCCTGACCTCAGGTGATCCACCCGCTTCTGCCTTCCAAAGTGCTAGGATTACAGATGTGAGCCACAGCGCCCAGACTGCCAATTGGTATTTATTTATTTATTTATTTATTTATTTATTT
>NW_016863128.1:0-1087 GCF_001698545.2 Rhinopithecus bieti | reverse complement strand
ATAAAAGGAGTTTGGATATATTCCTTCCTCTTCGATTTTTTTAGTAGAATTGGTATTTGTTCATCCTTGAATGTCTGGTAGAATCATCAATAGAGTTATAAGGTTCCACACTTTTCTTCGGTGGGGACTTTTGATTACAGCTGCAATCGTGTTACTTGTTACTGGTTTGTTGAGGTTTTCTATTTCTTCATGGGTCAGTATTGGTAAGTTTTATATGTGCAAGAATTTACTCTTTTTTTTGTAGGTTTTTCAATTTGTTGGCATGTAGTTGTAATAGTCTCTAAATGATTCTATTTCTGTGGTCTCAGTTGTTACATCTTTTCATTTCTGATTTTATTTGAGTCTTTTTTTTCTTAGTCTAGTTAAAGATTTGTCAATTTTGTCTTTTACAAAACCAACTTTGTTTCATTGATCTGTATTTTTTTTTTAAGTTTCAATTTCATGTATTTTGCTATAATCATTATTTGTTTCCTTATACTAATTTTGGGTTTGATTTCTTTTGCTTTTCTAGTCCCTTAAGATGTATCAATTTAGGTTGTTTATTTGAAGTCTTTCTACTTTTGGATATAGACGTTTATTGCTATAAACTTCCCTCTTAATACTGCTTTTATTGTATCCCAGAGATTTTGTTATGTTGTATTTCCATTTTATTTATTTCAAGAAATTTAAAATTTTTTTCTTCTTAATTTCTTCATTGATCCTTTGGTCATTCCAGAGTATATTGTTTAATTTCCATGTGTTTATGCAGTTTTGAGGTTCCTCTTGTTGTTGATTTTAGTTTTATTACATTGTGGTCAGAAAAGATACTTGATATGATTTCTGCTTTTCTAAATTTGTTCAGAGTTGTTTTGTGGCCTAAGATATGGTCTCTTCTGGAGAATGTTCCATGTGCTGATGAGAAGAATGTATTCTGCTTCTATTAGGTGAAATGTTCTGTTAGACCTAGTGTGTAGTCTGATGTTTCTTTGTTGGTTTTCTCTCTGAATGATCTATTACTGAGAGTAGAGTGTTAAAGTTCCCTACTATTTTTTCTTTTAGAGACAGTGTTTACTCTGTCACTCAGGCTGGAACACAGTGGTATGTTCAT
>NW_016863127.1:0-631 GCF_001698545.2 Rhinopithecus bieti | reverse complement strand
ATATATAAATATATACATATATATATATGTTTTTAATTTGAGACGGAGTCTCGCTCTGCTGCCCAGGCTGGAGTGGCAGTGGCGAGATCTCGGCTCACTGCAAGCTCCGCCTCCCAGGTTCACGCCATTCTATTGCCTCGGCCTTTGGAGTAGCTGGGACTACAGGCGCCCGCCACAATGCCCAGCTAATTTTTTGTATTTTTTAGTAGAGACGGCGTTTGACCATGTTAGCCAGGATGGTCTCGATCTCCTGACCTCGTGATCCGCCCGCCTCGGCCTCCCAAATTGGTGGAATTACAGGCATGAGCCACCACGTCTGCTCAGGTATAGCACATATTTATATTTACTTAGTTAATATCAAATTATTTTCCAAATTGGCTATGCCATTTTCTCAGTTACCAGCAATTTCAGAATTCCTCTTTCTCCCCATCTTCTATAAGATTTGATATTAAACTTTTGTCATTTTGATTGTTGAGGCTTGGTATTTTATGTTCTTCAATTTACATTTGTTTCTGACTACTTGGCAACTTCTCATGTGTTTAATGAACACATGCGCCACTGCACTCCAGCCTGGGCGATAGAGCAAGACTCCGTTTCAAAAAAAAAAAAAAGATATATATATATATATAAA
>NW_016863126.1:0-629 GCF_001698545.2 Rhinopithecus bieti | reverse complement strand
CCTTCTTTTTTTCTTTTTTTCTTTCTTTCTTTCTTTCTTTCTTTCTCTCTCTCTCTCTCTCTCTCTTTCTTTCTTTCTTTCTTTCTTTCTTTCTTTCTTTCTTCCTTTCCTTTCCTTTCCTTTCCTTTCCTTTCCTTTCCTTTCCTTTCCTTTCCTTTCCTTTCCTTTCCTTTCCTTTCTCTTCTCCTCTCTTCTCCTCCTTCTCCTTCTCCTCTCTTCTCTTCTTTTCTTTTTTTTTGAGACAGAGTCTCCCCTTATCTTCCAAGTTGGAGTTCAGTGGCATGATCATAGGTCACTGCACCCTGGAACTCCTGGACTCAAGCAATCTCTGCACCTCAGCCTCCACTGTAGGTGCGACTACAGGCACACCTCACCAAGCCTAACTAATTTTTAAAATTTTTTATAGAGATGGGGGTCTCACTATATTTTGCAGGCTTGTCTTGGACTTCTGGCCTCAAGTAATCCTCCTGCCTTGGCCTCCCAAAGTGCTGGGATTACAGCCATGAGCCACCATACTTGGCCTCTATTTCTGTTATTTCCAAATTAACTCTACTGCTTTGAAAGAGAATAGGACAGAATGAAGTTTGTAAGTGAAATATACATATGTTACAGAATATACATAACTTTCA
>NW_016863125.1:0-1872 GCF_001698545.2 Rhinopithecus bieti | reverse complement strand
GATAAGCAAAGAGCACATATTTAATTATCGAGACGGAAGTTGGAAAAAAACAGATTTTTCTCAAGTTCATAAAATATCTCTTTATGTTTTAACTCTTTTATTATGATGTTCAAAACTGACTTGGTGGGCCGGGCGCGGTGGCTCAAGCCTGTAATCCCAGCACTTTGGGAGGCCGAGTCGGGCGGATCATGAGGTCAGGAGATCGAGACCATCCTGGCTAACACGGTGAAACCCCGTCTCTAATAAAACTACAAAAAACTAGCTGGGCGAGGTGGCGGCGCCTGTAGTCCCAGCTACCCGGGAGGCTGAGGCAGGAGAATGGCGTGAACCCGGGAGGCGGAGCTTGCAGTGAGCTGAGATCCGGCCACAGCACTCCAGCCTGGGTGACAGAGCGAGACTCCGTCTCAAAAAAAAAAAAAAAAAAAAAACTGACTTGGTGCCACCATGTCAAGCTACCAAGAAAATAGAAGCATTTCTTTGTGAATAAGCTCCTTTACTATAAACTCTAAAACTGCACGTCTTGAAAATTGAGTTGGCCTCTGTCCCTGAGGCCTGGTGTGCACTCAGGATGAGTGTGACAAGGGGAGACATGGTCAGTGGCTGGAGATATCTGCCCAATCAGAACCCTCATCTTTGCCGCAGTGCCTCACACAAATCCTGGGTGCTTAGTTGCAATTTGGTAGTCACCGCTTCTCTCTCAGTGTCATCCTGCCTTCTAGGTCCCTCCATTTTTCTTTCTGCTTTTTTTTCTGTCAAGATTACAGGCCCTCTTCTACCCTCCCGTTAGTGTGGAAGAAAATATAGGATGTGGAACACAATTAGTGTGGAGTTGGGAAAGTCTCTCTTCCCAAAAACAAATTTATGTTCTTCCAGTTTGGTGAAACATTGACATATTCGGTGCATATTTCTATTTGCGTATTTTTATTTGAAAGTACACACACAATTTGGTAACATTGGTTAACTTTGGGGAGAGAAATTGGATGACTGAGGTACTATCCTTTTTATACTTTATGAACTTTAGAACATTTCAAAATTAATATAGTTAAAATTTTAAATGTGATCTGTAGTGCTGGAGGCTTAATTAATGATTAGGAGTGATTTTTAAAGATTATGTCACTACCCTGTTCAAAACCTTTCACAGAATCAAAGGATGAACTCTAAAAAGGTATATTCAAAATAATTAGGACACTGTCTTAAACAACTCCTCCCACATGAGTGGGGTTGGGAGCAGGGTGCAAAAATGAAACTTTACAGAAGTTTCCCCTTTAGATTTTTTTCAGAATTTAGGCTACCCAATCTTGACAATTTGATGCTTTACATAGAAAATCCTATTATACACAAAATGTTTTAATAATAATCTATTATAAAAAATATGTTGAATAATTTGTAAAAAATATTCCAGGAGACGAAAGGGTGAATAGTCCCTTGGATTGCACTTCAGAAACAGGTCTTGATTGATTTACAGTGACCTTTTGGTTTGAACAGGCCTTATCTCTAACGGTATGTCTACAGAACCATTGGCATTTCATTATTATCTGTTTTTCCTGCTCTTTCCAAGGTCCAGCACTGTTTAATGTGGTCTAGACAAACCTGCCTTTTGATCTGGGTAGCCAGGCTGTAATTTATTGATCACCCTTAGGTAATAGTTAAGAGTTCATGTGCGGAGAATGAAAAACAAGTGACTAAATTATATTGAGTATAGTATTGTGATCAAAATTGAAAAGAATAAACTTTTGCTATTTTATCTTGTTGAACAAAGATAAAATAAGCTCAGTGACTCTCATTCTACAGTGAATTATATTAGTTGGGGAGTTTTGTCTTTGTCGTTGCTTGTTTACTTCTTAGATTATTATGTTAGATATTCTTGTCAGG
>NW_016863124.1:0-579 GCF_001698545.2 Rhinopithecus bieti | reverse complement strand
CAGGTGGGAAGCCTCTAGGGGCTGTGCAGGGCAGCAGTCAGTGGAAGCCAGGAACCACCACACTCACCGACACTAGTCCCTGACGAGTCATTAGAATTCATGTCTGCCCAGGCCCTAAGACTGCACAGAGTTCTATCCAGTTTCCATGAGAGCCAGGACTTTGAATTTCCCCACAGCTGAAGTCGCTGCTGCCTGCTGGTGACTCTGCAAAGCAGCTCCTCTAGTCCGCCCCTAAGTGCAACCTCCTGCCCCTGAGCCCAGGCCGGTCTCCCTGTGAACTGCAGGGACCGTGTGACCACCGGGCTCATTGCAGTGAGCTTGTTTTCTGCACCGCGGCTCTCTGCACACTGGATGCCTCCTCCGGATGGCCTCTCCCCCAGCATCCACGTGAAGGTGCAGCTCGTCAGCACACCTGGGCCGGCCCTGGTGGAGGACGCAAGGGGACATGGCTGTGTGCAGGGAGAGGAAGCACTGTGCAGTGGGCATGGCTGCCAAGGGGTGTCCAGGCCACTGTCCTGTTGGGAACGCAGTGCAGGGTGGAGACACAGCTCTGCTGTCCCAGCAGCGACCTTGATGGCT
>NW_016863123.1:0-837 GCF_001698545.2 Rhinopithecus bieti | reverse complement strand
TAGCATCATCCTGATACCGAAATCTGGCAGAGACACAACAAAAAAAGGAAAATGTCAGGCCAATATCCCTGATGAAGATCGGTGTGAAAATCCTTAATAAAATACTGGTGAACCGAATCCAGCAGCACATCAAAAAGCTTATCCACCACGATCAAGTTGGCTTCATCATTGGGATGCAAGGCTGGTTCAACATATGCAAATCAATAAACATAATCCATCACATAAACAGAACCAATGACAAAAACCATATAATTATCTCAATAGATGCAGAAAAGGCCTTTGACAAAATTCAACAGCCCTTCATGCTAAAACTCTCAATAATTTCGGTATTGATGGAACGTATCTCAAAATAATAAGAGCTATTTATGACAAATCCACAGCCAATATCATACTGAATGGACAAAAACTGGAAGCGTTCCCTTTGAAAACTGGCACAAGACAGGGATGCCCTCTCTCATCACTCCTATTCAACATCATGAAAATGGCCCTATTGCCCAAAGTAATTTATAGATTCAGTGCTATCCTCATCAAGCTACCACTGACTGTCTTCCCAGAATTAGAAAAAACTACTTTAAATTTCATATGGAACCAAAAAAGAGCCCATATAGCAAAGACAATCCTAAGCAAAAAAAATGAAGCTGGAGGCATCACCCTATCTGACTTCAAACTATACTACAAGGCTACAATAATCAAAACAGCATGTTACTGTTACCAAAACAGACATATAGACCAATGGAGCAGAACATAGACCTCAGAAATAATGCCACACATCTACAACCACCTGATCTTCGACAAACCTGACAAAAACAAGCAATGGGGAAAGGATCTCCTATTCAG
>NW_016863122.1:0-1445 GCF_001698545.2 Rhinopithecus bieti | reverse complement strand
TTTTGTTTTTTTTTTTGGAGACAAGAGTTTTGCTCTGTCATCCAGGCTGGAGTGCAGTGGCGCAATCTTGGCTCACTGCAACCTCCACCTCCCGGGTTCAAGCTTGGCTGGTTTCGAACTCCTGACCTCAAGTGATCCACCTGCCTTGGCCTCCCAAAGTGCTGGGATTATAAGAGTGAACCACCACACCTGGCCGCATGGCACCATCTCTAACAAATAGTACATCTAACAAATAACAGATAAAGGTTATGGAGAGTTGTGAGGTTCTATAAAGTCAAAATGATGAGGCAGGGCAAACGGATGTAACCTGTAATTTTTCCTGGTGAGCAAGTTAGAGCAAGCTTACATTCTGGGGGATGTTTAAAGCTTCTGCTTTACAACTTTGAGAAATTTCAACCCTTTGAATTCCTGAGGTAGCACCCTACAGTAGGAGCAACGCTACCACAGGGAGAGACCAACTGACTTGGCCATCAACTTAATTAATAATTACTAACATGATTGGGCAGATTTGTTACTTGAAGTTGGTTAAAACAAAATGGTATTTTAACGAGATGATATGCTGGATAATTTTTGATGCTTATGGAATAATACGACTGGTCTGCTCTGGAATTAGAACTTTTTAAAGCCAGGTACAGTGGCTCACGCCTGCAATCCCAACACGGGGAGGCTGAGGAGGGAGGATAGCTTGAGCCCAGGACTTTGAGACCAGCCTGGGTAACATGATGAAACTGAGACTCCATAAAATATATATATATTTACACAAAACTCAGTCACAAGTGGTGGCATGTGCCTGTGGTCCCAGCTACTTGGGATGCTGAGGTGGGAGAAGCCTGGGAGGTCGAGGCTGCAGTGAGCAGAGATCGTGCCACTGCACTCCAGCCTGGGCGACAGAATGGCTCTGTCGGAAAAAAAAGAAAAAAGAACTTCTAGTAATAGAGGAGTCCACGCCCTTGGCTCTAGGAGAACCTTTGGGGCCTCATTGCCACGCACCCTGCTGGAACGTGCTCTCAGATTTTGACAATTGGGCTAAGGGTCCGAGCAAAGCCTGGTTTGAAAGGGCTGCAGAAACATGATGCTTTGACTCTGGAGGCCTTATGGGGGGCCTGGAAGTCTCCCCAAAGCAAAAGGGACCCTTTTCCTTTTCCAGGACCAGTAGGCCAACCTCATTGGTCAGGGTCGAGGTTTTGGCTCCGTGGGCCATGGGTCATTCGTCCCCATGGGTCGCTGTGCAGTGCTGCCCCTTGTACCCATGTCCCTCCCATCTCTGAATTTCCATGTTTGATGGGCCCAGAACTCAACAAAATGCTGTGGGGAGACACAATGACATGCTGGCAGAGGACAGACAAGTTTTCGAGAGAGGACAGGTGCCCGAAGTGAGGGAGGCCTGTGAGCCTCATCTGCCGCCCCCAGGGCATCACGGACCCAGGCTGCAATGATCACATAAT
>NW_016863121.1:0-1404 GCF_001698545.2 Rhinopithecus bieti | reverse complement strand
TGATCCGCCCGTCTCGGCCTCCCAAAGTGCAGAGATTACAGGCTTGAACCACCGCACCCAGCCAAAATATATCTTTTAATAGTTAGATTGTTTGATTCAGGATCCAAACATTGACTTTTATGGTCACCACTTCCTTACTTTTCTTTAACATTTTACCACTTAAGCATGACTTCCTATTTATGTAGTTTAGTTTTGCCTGTTTTTATTAACATCATAGAGTCATAACAGTATGTATTCTTTTGTGTTTGGTTTCTTTCATTCAACATTATGCTTTTAAGATTGATCCATGTTTTAACATATAGCTGTGCTTTATCTTCTTGCCTGTATAGTATTGAAATCAACCCAGTTTTCACACTAAACTGAAAATTGAGAAACTTATATTTGTTTTTATCTGAGTTCCTTTCTCAGGAAACCAATCATCAGGCCTCCCAGAGAGAATCGAGGATCTGAAACCTCCCATATCACCACATCCAGACAATGAGACACACCTGCTACCTGTTGACAAACTCCTCTTCTTTATACCTCCCGAAATTCTGTTTTCCTGCATATGGTTACGGTGAGACACCAGACCCCTCATCCAACCACCTGCTGCCTGTTGACCAACTCCTCTTCCTTACCCCTCCCTAATTCTTGTTTTACATTCCTTCCCTACTATAAAAACCCCTAACTTTAGGCAGTTGGAGAGATGGATTTGAGACTGGTCTCCCATCTCCTGGCTGACATTACTGGCATTAAAGCTGTTCTTCCCTGGCAATATTCATCTCAGTGATTGGCTTTCTGTGAAGCAAGCAACCAGACCTAGGCCGAACCCCTGGTGTTCAGCAACAGTATTTCATTGTATGAATCTGCCATAATCTCTCAACTCTACTTTTGAAAGGCATTTGGAACATTCTGATTTTTAACTGTATAAACAATGCTGCAAGAACATTTTGTACATATTTCCTGGTACACATAAGCAGAATTTTTTTTTTTTTGAGACAGAGTCTTGCTCTGTCGCCCAGGCTGGAGTGCAGTGGTGTGATCTCGGCTCACTGCAACCTCCGTCTCCCAGGTTCAAGCGATTCTCCTGCCTCAGCCTCCCGAGTAGCTGGGACTACAGGTGTGCACCACCACACCCAGCTAATTTTGTATTTTAGTAGAGATGGGGTTTCACCATGTTGGCCAGCATGGTCTCAAACTCCTGACCTCAGGTGATTCACCTGCCTCGGCCTCCCAAAGTGCTGGGATTACAGGCATAAGCCACCGCGTCCGGCCCTAAGCGTACATTTCTGTAGGGTGTATGACTTATTGGGACAAAAGGTATACACATCTTTAACTTTTCTAGCTAGTGTCAAACTTTTCTGAAGTAGTTTTACTAATGTATACTCCCAACCAGCAGAGTATGAAATGTCCTATTATTCCACA
>NW_016863120.1:0-1396 GCF_001698545.2 Rhinopithecus bieti | reverse complement strand
CCTAGAACTTAAAGTATAATTAAAAAAAAAAAAAAGGAAATGTGGGGCCGGGTACTATGGCTCATGCCTGTTATCCCAGCACTTTGGGAGGCTGAGGCGGGCAGATCTCTTGAGCCCAGGAGTTTGAGACCAGCCTGGCCAACATAGGGAGACCCCTTGCCTCTACAAAAACAGTACAGTAATTAGCTGGGCATGGTGGCTTGTGCCTGTAGTTCCAGCTACCAGGGAGACTGAGGTGGGAGGATTGCTTGAGCCTGGAAGATGGAGGTTGCAGTGAACTGTTCACACCAGACACTCTAACCTTGGCGACAGAGGGAGATCTTGTCTCAAAAAAATAACCCAGAAAGAAGGAGAAGAAGAAATAATGTGGGAGTGTCTGTTTTCCCACACCCTCCAGAAAATAGTTATTAAATTTTGGATCTTTGGCAATTTGATAGGTAAAAGGGCATATTTTGTAAACATGTGTTTCTTTCATTATGAGTAAACTTCAGCAATTTTCATATTCTAAAAGCAATTTCTGGCTGGGCATGGTGGCTCACACCTGTAATTCCAGCACTTTAGAAGGCTGAGGAGAGAGGATCACCTGAGGTCAGGAATTGGAGACCAGCCTGGCCAACATGGTGAAACCCCGTCTCTACTAAAATACAAAATTAGCCTGGCATGATGGCCCACGCCTGTAATCCCAGCTACTCGGGAGACTGAGGCAGAATCGCTTGAATCCAGGAGGCATAGGTTGCAGTGAGCCGAGATTGCGCCACTGCACTCCAGCCTGGGCAACAGAGTAAGACTCTGTCTCAAAAAAACCAAACAAACAAATATGCAATTTCTGGCTGGGTGCAGTGACTCACGCCTGTGATCCCAGCACTTTGGGAGGATTAAGTGGGAAGATTGTTGGAAGCCAGGAGTTTGAGATCAGCCTTGCCAACATAGCAAGACCCCGTCTCTACAAAAAAATATGAAAATTAGCCAGGCATGTGGCACAGGCCTGTAGTCCCAGCCACTAGATCACCTGAACGTGGGAAGTGGAGACTGCAGTAAGCTGTGATCGTGCCACTGCACTCCAGCCTGGGCAACAGAGGGAGACTCTCTAAGAAAATAAAATACCTGTAATCCCAGAATTTGGGGAGGCAGAGGTGGGTGGATTGCTTGAGCTCAGGAATCCGGGACCAACCTAGGTAATACGGTGAAACTCCATCTCTCATAAATAAATAAATAAATAAATAAATAAAACAATTTATTTTCTTCCTGTGAACTGTCAGTCCATTTCTTTTGCCTATTTTGCTGTTGGTCTTTTCTTTTGGGGTTGTAGGAGCTCTTTATTTATTAAAACTTTAGTGCTGCATCTGTGGTATGAATTGCCAATATTTGCCCAGCTTTTCTTTACACATTGGTTATA
>NW_016863119.1:0-2333 GCF_001698545.2 Rhinopithecus bieti | reverse complement strand
GCCTCGGCCTCCCAAAGTGCTGGGATTACTGGCGTGAGCCACTGCGGCTGGTCTAATTTTTATATTTTTAATAGAGACAGGATTTCACCATGTTGGCCAGGCTGGTCTGGATTTCCCTGTCCCCGCCACAGGTGACTCTGAGTCTGCCCCCGTGCCCGCAATGGGTGACTCTCAGGACGCCCCTGTGCCCCTCACAAGTGACTCTGAGGCCGCCCCTGTGCCCACCTTGGGTGACTCCAAGGGAGCTCAGATGCCTGTAGTCATTGGCTTCTAGCGTCCCACGAGCCTTGGTCTCAAGAGGCCGCAAGGGTGGGACCCCAGGGGCTCCCCTCCCGTCTTTAGCTCTTCCTGAATAAAACCTCATTTCCCTGTCTGGCGTCTTTTTTTGCTCCCAGGGCTAAGCTGCAGGAAGGAGTGGCCCTCAGTTACCCTTACAGCACCAGGTGGGGGCCCAACCTGTGACCCCATCATCTCGCACAATCCCCAGACTCCCAGAAGTCGATGGTGGCATCCTCACTTTCGAGTGGAGGAGGCGGGCCCAGGGAAGTTGATTGGCAGGCCCAGGAGTGGGAGTCAGGCACAGGTCACTCCAGAGCCTGCCCTTCCCTGAATGGAACCAGGCTGCTGGCTCCCAGGGGCTAGATTCTGTCCCAAATGGTGGGAGGGCCTGGTGGCAGCTGCAGTCAGAGAGGGAGGTTGTGGCCTCCTCTGGACTAGGGGAGCCCAGCCACACCCACATCCTCTGGGTGCAGGGAGTAAAGTCTGTGTTCTGACTGGGGTCTTGGGAACCCACCTGGGAAAAGAAGGGGATTCTGCTCCTCCAGCCGGATCCAAGTCAAAGAAAGAATCACACATCACTCCAGAAGGTTGGAAGCAGAGGATGGGGAGGGTGCTGGGCAGTAGGCGCTGGGTGGTGGGCCTCTGGGGTGGGGGGGTGCCCAATGGCTCTGGCAGAGTTGACAGGGCAAGGGGCAGAGGGAGAAGGCAGAGTCAGGAAGCACTCCTGCCTCTGCTGGCTCCAAGCCCAGGCACATCACCGAGCAGCTGGCCAGCCTGACCTCACCATGGCCTTCTGAGCTGGGTACTGTGCACACTCTCATTTTAGACGTTTATAGATATTCAGAGGAAAATGAGGCCCTGAGAGGGCATCACGTGCCCAAGGTCACTCAGAGCAAGGATTTGAACCCAGAAACCTGACTCCAAAGCCAGTTCTCAGAACAACGTGGGAGGTCTTCTTCCCCAGTCCTCATCCACCTTCTAAGCAGGCACTGTGGGGCAGGGTGGGGCTCAGATGAGAGAAGATTCTGGAATCCTGAGCAACTTTGCCTGGAAGGGCTCCATGGTGGAGGGCAGCAGCACCCAGGGACCAACTAGCCACTCTCTCTGTCCCTCCAGCCTACAGGTGGGAGAATAAGTCTCAGGGCCGACAAGTCCCGCAGCCTCATGCAGCAGAGCTGAGCCGGGATGAACCCTGTACCCCGGAGAGGCAGGGGACACCCTGGCTGGCTGTGACTACTTTGGCCACCTGGTCTTCCTGGGTTGGTTGAGGGGTCTTTGGTGTAAAAAGGGGACTCCCTGTCAAAGACTGAGATGGAACTGCCCGGCCATGTGGGCCTCTCCCAGCGACTGTCCCTGTTCTCTTGGGCAACAGAAGCCCGAGGATACAATGATGTGCCCCTTCCTTGGCTGCACTGGTATCCACAGGGATTATTGTGTTTTTACCTGTGGGGTCAGCTCTCAGGAGCCTCCAGCACTGTGGGAGAAATCCCTGGGACTCGAGTGCCTCTTCCCAGCCCTCAGGACTGGCACCTGTCTCTTGTTGAGAGAAAGCACAGTCATGCCTGTCATTCAGAAAATCACATCCCTGGATGACCAGGCCACGTCAGAAGGGATGGGCTGCGGGGATCCAGGTGCGTTCCACCTCTGGGCTGCACCCACCTTGCCTCGGCTTTGGTTTGAATGCTTGTCCCTGCCAAAACTCATGCTGAAATTTAATCCCCAATGTGGCAGTATTGAGAGGTGCTACCTTTAAGAGATGATTGGATCATGAGGGCCCTGCCCCTGTAAATGGATTCATCCATTCATGGATTCATGGTTAATGGGTCATCATGGGAGGGTAGCTGGTGGCTTTGTAAGAGGAAGAGAGACTAGAGCTAGCATGTGAGCAGGCTCAGCATCCTCACCATGTGATGCCCAGTACCGCCTCGGGACACCAAGTCCTCACCAGCAAGGCCCTCACCGGATGCAGCCTCTCTGAGGCAGGAAGAGAGGGAATTAGGGAAGCCAAGGGTTAGGGCGGAAGCAACGGAACAGCAGGTGCAGTCAGTTCACAT
>NW_016863118.1:0-630 GCF_001698545.2 Rhinopithecus bieti | reverse complement strand
TTGCCCAGGCTGGTCTCGAACTCCTGACCTCCAGTGATCCTCCTACTTTGGCCTCCCAAAGTACTAGGATTACAGGCATGAGCCACCACGCCTGACCTGTATATCTTTAAATATTTATTTATTTATTTTTAGAGATGGGGAGTCTTAGTCTGTTGCTGAGGCTGACCTTGAACTCCTGGCCTCATGTGATCCTCCTACCTCAGCCTACCTAATAGCTGGGACTACAGGTTCAAGTCAGCACACCCAGTTAAATACTTATTTGTTCTAATGTTTTGGTTATCTTCATTGGAAATTTCAATTGTGCATGTTGGCTGTCTTTGGTCTGTCCTCTATAGCTATATATATACATATATATGTGTGTGTGTGTGTGTGTGTGTGTGTGTGTGTGTGTGTATATATATATATATTTTTTTTTTTTTTGAGATAGAGTCTCACTTTATCGCCCAGGCTAGAGTGCAGTGGTGCCATCTCAGCTCACTGCAACCTCCCCCTCCCGAGTTCAAGCAATTCTCATGCCTCAGCCTCCCAAGTAGCTGGGACTACAGGTGTGCACCACCTCGCCTGGCTAATATTTGTATTTTTTGTAGAGACAGGGTTGGTCTTGTTGGCCAGGCTGGTCTTGAACTCCCG
>NW_016863117.1:0-837 GCF_001698545.2 Rhinopithecus bieti | reverse complement strand
TAGGTAGTATGGCCATTTTCACCATATCGATTCTTCCAATCCATGAGCATGGAATGTTTTCCATGTGATTGTGTCTTCTCTGATTTCCTTGAGCAGTGGTTTGTAGTTCTCCTTTAAGAGGTCCTTCATTTCTCTTGTTATCTGTATTCCTAGGTATTTTATATACTTTGCAGCAATTTTGTGTGGGAGGTTATTCATTATTTGATTCCCTGCTTGTCTGTTGCTGGTGTAAAGAAATGCTTGTAATTTCAACGCATTGATATTGGATTCTGAGACTTTGCTGAAGTTGCTTATTAGCTTAAGAAGTTTTTGGGCTGAGTTGATGGAGTTTTCTAGATATAGGATCATGTCATCTGTAAGTAGAGACAGATTTAATTCCTCTCTTCCTATTTGAACAAGCTTTATTTCTTTATCTTGCCTGATTGCCCTGGACTGAACTTTCTATACTATGTTGAATTGAAGTGGTGAGAGAGGACAGGCTTGTCTTGTGCCAGTTTTCAAGGGGAATGCTTCTGGCTTTTGCCCATTCAGTACAATATTGGCTGTGAGTTTCTCGTATGTGGCTGTTATTACTTTGACGTATCTTCTTTCAATACCAAGTGTATTGAGAATTTTTAACATGAAAAGATGAGGAATTTTATCAAGGGTCTTTTCTGTATCTATTGAGATATAATCATGTGGCTTTTGTCTTTAGTTCTGTTTATATGATGAATTTTGTTTATTGATTTGTGTATGTTGAACCAGCCTTGCATCCCGGGGATGAAGCTAAATTGATCGTGGTAGAAAAGCTTTTCAATGTGCTGCTGGATTTGGTTGTCAGTATTTTATTGAGGATTT
>NW_016863116.1:0-833 GCF_001698545.2 Rhinopithecus bieti | reverse complement strand
GCACAGTATAAAAGATGAAACGTGAAAAAAGAAAACTAGATTATCGGTCCAGGAGATCTAACATCTGAATAATGGTTGTTACAAAAGAAAAGCAAACTGGAACAAAAGGAAAGAATCAAAGAAATAATCCAACTTCCATGAATTGAAAACATAGGTTTCCAAATTGAGAAGGAAGACTGAATGTCCAAAACGATGAATAAAAACTAACACCACAGTATATCATCAGGAAATTTCAACATTCTGGGGACAAAATGAATACCCTAAAATCTTCCAGAGAGAAAGATTAGGCAGCAAAATGGCTTCAAACTTTTCAACATGAACTTTGGAACTTGGAAGAAAATGGAACAATGTCTTCAAAGTTTTAGTGTAAAATAATTTCCAACTACACCCAAAGGTCAAATTTTCCTACACTGCATTAAGACAAAAAACGCATTCACAGTACCCTTAGTACACAGTGATCATAATAACAGGAAGGATCTAAACAAAATTTCGTCATAATTGGGATAAATGGATTGATAAATGAGTGCCTGTGAACGTGTGCATGCACGTAAGCTGAAGGCAGGACAGGTGGGAGATGGAAAAAAGCGACATCTTCCTGTAGGGAATTCGATAGATAATTTCTCAAATGGTAAAATCAAGAAGAGCACTATAAGCATGCCATACAGAGGCATGAAGGTAATATCAAAAGAAACATCTAAAAGCTAAAAATGGTGCCTCTGGAGAATGAGAAATGGGGGAAAGGGTCTACTTTTCATAATAAATCTTGTAATACTATTTGAATTTTAAAACAATGTGCTTTGGGACTTTAATAATCAAGTAAATTTTAAAAGAAT
>NW_016863115.1:0-625 GCF_001698545.2 Rhinopithecus bieti | reverse complement strand
CACCCATAAAGAAAGCTCCGCCGCTCTTGCCGCGCCCCCGCCCGCCCCGCCCGGCGCCGCACCACGTGGGCCCGGCGCCCCACGCCTGGAGCTCCCCTCTCCGGAGCCCCGGGAAGGGAAGCAGGGCAGGGAGGCCGCGGTGGGGATCTCCGGCGCTCCCTCTCCTCTGCGGGCGCCGCGCGGCTCCTAGGAGTCCGCCCCTGTCCCGAGGCTCAGCTAGGAAGCGGGTCCTCTGGCCCCTCCCCGACACACACACACACACACACACACACACACACACTCAGCCCGTCTCGCACCCGAGGTCTCGCCCGCAGACCGGTGGCGCGGGGTCAGCTGCTGCCTGCGGTCCAGGCAGGGTCGGTTCCGCCGCGCAACGCCCAGGCCCAGCTCGTCCAGAGTCTGCGGGCAGCGCACGTCCAGGTAACGCGCGCCGAGGGGCCGCGGCCCGGAGCTGGGGACCCCGGGCCGCCCTCCCCATAAGGGTGCGAGCGTGGAGAGCGCGGGCGGGGCGCGGTCCCGGGGCCGGGCAGTTGGAGGGGCGGGAGTGCTGGGCGGGGCCTGCGCTGAACCCGGCGCTGAGTCCCTGGGGCCGCCGGGCGGATGGCGTGGCCGGACGCGGGGGCCC
>NW_016863114.1:0-631 GCF_001698545.2 Rhinopithecus bieti | reverse complement strand
ATAAAAAAAAGAAAAGCAGGGTTTTGACCATATATATATATATATATATTTTTTTTTATTTTGCATATTCTTGATGCTCTGGCATCTGGAGAGGATGCTCCTCTATCCCTAGGGATAGTTAATTCCTGGAAATAGCACATCACTCGCCTATAAGTACACCTTTCATATGTAAACCAAACAACTCACAGCCCATACTTTAAATCATCTTCTCCATCTGGCTCTTACCCTCCAAGACGCAATATTCCTTTGCCCTAATTACCTGTGGGCCAGACTGAGACAACTAGAGAGAGTCCCTATACCTTGGGGCCAGACGAAATTAATCAAGCTGCCCATCCTAAACCTGCTTACCCTGCCTTGTCTTGCCTTTCCCTAAGAGACCTCAGAAAGCCTTCTGCCCTACTCCTTCTGCCCCCTGACTGACCCTGGTGCTGTCCTGAGGCACAGAGTACTCTCTCCTCTCGGGAACTGTGAGTAACAAACTATCTTTTTTTGACAGCTGTCTCCTGATCTGTTGTCCTCATCCTATCAAAATAATAATAATAAAATATTTGAAAACAATAAGCATTAATTATATATGCTAAATATTAAAATATTTGTAGTATATATTAATAAATATAAATATTTATATTAA
>NW_016863113.1:0-631 GCF_001698545.2 Rhinopithecus bieti | reverse complement strand
TATGGCGATTCCTCAAGGATCTAGAACCAGAAATGCCATTTGACCAGCAATCCCAATACTGGGTATATACCCAAGGGATTATAAATCATTCTACTATAAAGACACATGCACATATACATTAATTGCAGCACTATTTACAATAGCAAAGACTTGGAACCAACCCCAAATGCCCATCAATGATAGATTAGATAAAGAAAATGTGGCACATATATACCATGGAATACTATGCAGCCATAAAAAAAGAATGAGTTCATGTCCTTTGCAGGGACATGGATGAAGCTGGAAGCCATCATTCTCAGCAAATTAACACAGGAACAGATAAGCAAACACCGCATGTTCTCACTTGCAAGTGGGAGTTTAACAATGAAAACACATGGACATAGGGAGGGGACCATCACACACTGGGGCCTGTTCGGGGGTGGGGGCCAAGGGGAGGGAGATCATTAGGACAAGTACCTAATGCATGTGTTGATAGATGCAGCAAACCACCATAGCACATGTATACCTATGTAATAAACCTGCACATTCTGCACATGTATTCCAGAACTTAAAGTAAAATTTAAAATAAGTAAAAAGAAAGAAGGAAAGAAAGAAAGGCAAGAGAGAGAAAGGAAGGAAGGAAGGAAGGAAT
>NW_016863112.1:0-837 GCF_001698545.2 Rhinopithecus bieti | reverse complement strand
GGTTCTCCCTGCACAAATACTACACTTTTTTTTTTTCTTTTTTTGACACAGGGTCTGGCTCTGTTGTTCAGGCTGGAGTACAATGGCACCATCATGACTCGCTGCAGCCTCTGCAGACCTCCCGGCTTAAGCAGTCCTTCCACCTCAGCCTCAGCCTCAGCCTCCCAAGTAGCTGGGATTACAGGTGCACACCACCACACCTGGCTAATTTTTGTATTTTTAGTAGAGACAGGGTTTCATTATGTTGGCTAGGCTGGTCTCAAACTCCTGGCCTCAAGTGATTTGCCCACTTTGGCCTCCCAAAGTGCTAGGATTACAGGCGTGAGCCACTGCACCCAGCTGGATTTATTCTTAAGCATTTTATAACTATTGTTGCTATTGTAAATGGGATTTTCTGTTTTTGCTTTTTCTGAGACGGAGTCTTGCTCTGTCTCCCAGGCTGGAGTTCAGTGGTGCAATCTCGGCTCATTGCAATCTTTGCCTCCTGGGTTCAAGTGATTCTCCTGCCTCAGCCTCCTGAGAAGCTGGGATGACAGGCGCCTGCCACCATGCCTGGCTAATTTTTGTATTTTTAGTAGAGACAGGGTTTCACCATGTTGGCCAGGCTGGTCTCGAACTCCTGATCTCAAGTGATCCACCCACCTTGGCCTCTCAAAGTGCCAGGATTACAGGCATGAGCCACCATGCCCAGCCTGGCCCTCCAATGTTAAATAGAAATGGTGACAATGGGCTTTCATTATTTGTTTCTCATCTTAAAGATAAGGCTTCCACATTTCCATTATTATTTCTCCTGTGTGTTTTGATAGAAAATGTTCATCATGTTAAGGAAGTTGGCAG
>NW_016863111.1:0-629 GCF_001698545.2 Rhinopithecus bieti | reverse complement strand
CGCCTCCTCCCGGCCGCCCGCCGGCGGCCTCCCGGGCGCAGTGAGGGGGAGCGGCCGGGCCGCCGGGACCCGGGGAAGGGGCGGGCGGCGCGAAGCCGCTTTAACCACAGTCGCCGAGCGGAGGCAGGAGGCTGACCTGGCCGCTTCCTAAGTGCGGTCAGGCATCCCGTGACCGCGGCGGGCGCCCAGGGCCCCGCGTGGGGGAGGGCCGGGGCGAGGAGCAAACTCGGAGGCCCCACCTCGCCCCGGGCTGTTGCAAATGCGGCTTTCAGCCGAGTGAAAACCCCAAGCCCGAAAGTGAGGGTGGGGCGGCGGGGGGTGGAAGAATTCCCCACTCTCCAACCCGGGTGTGCGCTCCCCGCCCAGAAGAGCTGACCTTGGCCTGGGGAGGCGGGGGTGGGGAGAGAGGGTGAGCGCCGGGGCTCGGCTTCCAGCCCGCCGCCCCTTCGGATTCCTGGCCCGGCGGGGCCGGAGGAGGGGGCCCCCGGACACACACACACACCCCACACGCAGCGCGCGCCAATGAGCCCGGGCCAGGCGCAGGGGGCGGAGTTTTCCCAGGCTCGAGCACAGCAGCTGCTATTTACCTTCTTGGCTTCTCCCGGGGACCAGGAACCGGCCCCCGCTCT
>NW_016863110.1:0-1534 GCF_001698545.2 Rhinopithecus bieti | reverse complement strand
AATGATTAAACACCAAGGGAAGGCTGCCATCCCCAGTCCGTGACTGGCACCTGTGTTTTGGATCCACGGATAAAACGTGTCTCCTTTATCTCTGCCAGAAAATGAAAGGAATTGAAATTAAGAGAAGGGAGAGATTGAAGGGTGGTGCCAATATTGAAAGGAGAAAGAGGTTGAGGGATAGTGAGAGAGGTTGGAGAAGAGAGTAAAAAAGGGGCCGCTTACCCGATTTAAAATTGGTGAGATGTTCCTTGGGCTGGTTGGTCTGAGGACTAGAGATTTGTAGGTGGATCTTTCTCACAGAGCAAAGAGCAGAAGGACAGGGGATTGATCTCCCAAGGGAGGTCCCCGGATCCAAGTCACGCCACCAAAATGTCAAGTGCGTGCGTGTGAAGAGACCACCAAACAGGCTTTGTGTGAGCAACATGGCTGTTTATTTCACCTGGGTACAGGCGGGCTGAGTCGGAAAAGAGAGTCAGCAAAGGGAGATAAGTGTGGGGCCGTTTTATAGGATTTGGGTAGGTAAAGGAAAATTACAGTCAAAGGGCGGTTGTTCTCTGGCAGGCAGGAGTCACGGGGTCACAAGGTGCTCAGTGGGGGAGCTTTTTGAGACAAGATGAGCCAGGAAAAGGAATTTCACAAGATAATATCATCGCTTAAGGCAAGGACTGGCCTTTTTCACTTCTTTTGTGGTGGAATGTCATCAGTTAAGACGAGGCAGGGCATTTGCACTTCTTTTGTGCACTTCAGTTACTTTAGGCCATCTGGGCGTATATGTGCAAGTCACAGGGGATGTGATGGCTTGGCTTGGGCTCAGAGGCCTGACAGTACCAATGCACTCCTACCTGAGCGACAGAGTAAGATCCTGTCTCAAACAATAGTAATAATAATAATAAAGGTGGCTTGAACACAATCACTGTGATACCACGATAGTTGATCTGATAACCAAGTGGCTACTAAGTGACTAAGGTATACAGCATGGATTTGCATGACAAACGGAGCAGCCTCCTTCCGAGGTAGACGGAGTGGGGATGATGCAAGAGTTGATCACACTACCCAGAACAGCTCAAAATTTGAAACTTATAAATTGTTCATTTCTGGAATTTTCCATTTAATATGTTTGGACCACAGTTGACTGCAGGTGACTGATACCTCAGAAAACATAACTGTGGATGAGGGGGGACTACTGTATTCTAATCTTACTCTCTCCACTCATATTTATTTATTAGGAAATCCATAGACATTCAAACAAATGAATGAACAGCCTGGCTCATGCCTGTAATCCTAGTACTTTGGGAGGCCAAAGCGGGAGGATCCCTTGAGCCCAGGAGGTTGAAGCTGCAGTGGGCTATGTATGATTGGGCTACTGCACTCCAACCTGAGTGGCATAGTGAGACCTGTCTCTAAAAATAAATAAATAAATAAACAAAGAATCCATAAGGCAAAAACCCTGTGCCTGAAAGAACACAAACACATCACAGCCTTAAGCACATCACATCCCCCCAAATGCCTCCACTTCCTAGGCCCGACACAAACA
>NW_016863109.1:0-1232 GCF_001698545.2 Rhinopithecus bieti | reverse complement strand
AGGATACACTTATTTGTCAAGCTCAGCACAATCTGTAACTTTTTAACCTATGTTACCACCTTCAGTGCCAATCCTGGGCAAAATTGTGCAAGAGGTAAAGTTTATATTTGAATATCCATTCTCATTTTAGGATTCTCCTTCCATATTAGTGTCATCTTGCCTGCCTGCCTTCCACATGCCCCATGACTTGATACAATTTTAATGCTTCTAATTCTCCTAACCATAACCTTTACTGCTGCTGTGGATATCGCCATGATGGTTTCCCATTAAATCACATCAAAATCCCCTGCATCTTATTTCCTCAGGTCTCAAAAGAATCTGACAGATATCATAATGGGATTTGACCTAATAGCTAATTTTCAGGTGGTGGCTGATCCTTTGAACACCTCTCTGCTGCCCAATTTATTAGTGACAGTAGGAATTTTGAAACCTGGTACAAACAGACAGAACCCTATCCAGTGGAAGAAGATTTTAATAATGATAGTGCTGAAAGAATTTCTTAGGTAATCTACAAGTAGGACTATCCCTGGTAACAGTAATACATTTCAACGTTTTAATAACGAGAAATCTTACAATGAAAAATACTTGAACATTTAATTCATAAATCTTACTTTTGTTTGTTTGTTTTGTTTGTTTTTTGGCGGGATCAGAGTCTCACTCTGTCACCCAGGCTGGAACGCAGTGGTGTCATCTTGTCTCACTGTAACCTCCATCTCCCAGCTTCAAGCGATTCTCGTGCCTCAGCCTCCCGAGTAGCTGGGATTATAGGCATGTGCCACCATGCTCAGCTAATTTTTGTATTTTTAGTAGAGATGAGGTTTCACCCTACTGGCCAGGCTGGTCTGAAATTCCTGACCTCAAGGGATTCACCCATCTCGGCCTCATAAAGTTTACTGTTTATTTCTTTAGAGGTAAAAACTATCTTAAGACTTCCGTTTGTCAAAAGTCATGATTTCTTGATAATTAGGTAGTAATATATTTTATAACCAAGCAGTTAGTTTAAGACTGAATTTATATTTAATAACTTCTGTGTTAGTACTGGATAGCATGAATTCTGCATTGAGCAATTGAATAGCATACCACTGATAGCTGTCCGTCAAAAAATGAAAACTTCTTTCTAAAGATACTCACATGAGTTCTTGAAGAATAGTCATAGCTAGACTAAGATTTGTGTTTTAGTTTAATAGTTGAAGTGCCTGTTTGGGATAATGATAGGTAATTTAGATGAATTT
>NW_016863108.1:0-1532 GCF_001698545.2 Rhinopithecus bieti | reverse complement strand
TCCAAAAAAAAAAAAAAGAAAAAAAGAAAGAAAGAAAGAAAGAAAAAGAGAGAGAGAGAGAGAGAGAGAGAGAGAGAGAGAGAGAAAGAAAGAAAGAGAGAGAGACAAAGAAAGAAATCCATTGGGCTTCACCTTCAGAACCCATCCAGATGGGCAACTCCTCACTATCTCCATGTGCCCACCATGGCCAGCCCACCTCATGGGCCCACATGGTCCACACTGGTCCCATTATCATCGTTCTGGACCAGCTTAGTCACCTCTTAACCTGGTGTCCAATGTCTCACGCCCACTGTTTTCCCACAGCCACCAGAGGGCGCCTGGGAACACCTGAGCCTGGGGATGTCCTGCCTCTGCCTAGAACCCTCCACGGCTCCCACCTCACTAGGAGTAAGTGACTAATCCTCCCCTTGACCTACAAGGCCTAGACAACACCTCCCTATCACCTCCCTGTCCTCACCTGCTCCCTCTCCCTCATTTTCTCTCCCTCACCATTCCTCCTTGCTGCTCCTGTACCAGGCATGGTGCAGCCACAGGGCGTTTGCACATGCTGTTGCCTCTACCTGGAGTGCTCTCCTCCCTCTGACTCATTCCCTCATTCTTTTTCAATTGTGAATTCGGGGTCTTTGCCTGGCTGGAGAAACCACCCTGATCCATCTCTAGCCTAGAGCTGAAATCAGAAAATTGGGGTAGTCAAGGAAGGAGAAATTCTGAGCTGACTGTGATTAAACATCAACAAGGCCTTTTCTGACCATCCCATTAAAAATGGCTACTCTCCCCTGATTTCCCAATTCTCCCTTTAGGTCCTCTTTTCTGTTTCTAGCACTTAGCTCTGATGTAACTCACTTGTTGAGTTATCCTGTCTGTGGCTTATTGCCCAGCTGCCTCCCCTAATACCTTCTGTTCCTCCAGGGCAGGGATCTGTGCCCATTTAGTTCCCTGCTGTGTTCTCTTGCCCTCAGCAGCACCTGGCACAGAGGAGCTGTTCATGAAGATGTGTGGAATGAAAGGTGAGCCACTGAAACTCACAGTCCCGAAAGCACAGCCTCCAAAGACAGGCTCCTGGGTTCCAATCCTGACGCCAGGACTGAGAATGTGAGCAAATTATGCCTGCTATGCTCTGCTTCTCAAGCAGTGCAGAGCACAGAATAAGAATCCCAGGTGTCCTCACAAGAAGTTAGAGATTGGCCAGGCGTGGTGGCTCACGCCTGTAATCCGAGCACTTTTGGAGGCCAGGGCAGGCAGATCACCCGAGGTCAGGAGTTCGAGACCTGCCTGGCCAACCATGGCCAACATGGTGAAACCCCGTCTGTACTAAAAATATAAAAAATTAGCCGGGCGTGGTGGTGGGCACCTGTAATCCCAGTTACTTGGGAGGCTGAGGCAGGAGAATTGCTTGAACCCAGAGGCAGAGGTTGCAGTGAGCCGAGATTGCACTACTGCACTCCAGCCTGGGCGACAGAGCGAGACTTGGTTTCAAAAAAAAAAAAAAAGTAACAGACCAAAAGATTCCTAACACTGGCCGGGCACGGTGG
>NW_016863107.1:0-863 GCF_001698545.2 Rhinopithecus bieti | reverse complement strand
TGGTGTTTAGTTAGATTTCAATAAAACATAAAAATATGAACATTAACAGATTCTATGCACGGTGCCCATGCACTGCTTTTAAAATTTCTGTGGACTAAAGAAAGACCTAGGAGGCTTTTTAGATACTTTAATTTCTTGGTTCCATCCCAAATCTGAGCCATGTGTGCAGTTCAGGAATCTGTCTTTGTGAACTAACCAGGTGATTTTCTGGCTCACCAAAATACCTAAACCTGCAATATATTGAGGTTTGCAAAGAATATTATAACAATAAAAAATAGTAATATTATAGAAACTTTAAAATCATATGCTTACCTATCTCGACAAGTATTTATTGAATTGCTGCAATTAATAATAATATTATCCACAGTGAATTGAGTATTTATATTTTCCGGGGACTATATAAAATTCTTGACATATTATTTCATTTTGTTTTCACAATAAAAAATCAGTCTTTAAAATTATCATCATTTTTCAGATGAAGACTCTGAGGTTTGATAGGTTTAGATAGACTTGCCCACAGTCTAAGCTAAAAGTTATAGCATGGGGCCATTTCTGGATTTTCTCCCTTCACAGTCCAGGTGTTTGACTCTTAGACAGGAAGGTGTTTCACGGAATCTTGGAGCCATCATCATTCAGAGAGAAAAATCATGGCTCAAAGGTTATTCAAGTAAGCAGTAGTGAGCACATAGGCGTTCAGCATGTCTGTACCTGCCATTTGCAAGATATCATATAGGATTTGTGAAAAGACGTGAGTTCAGGGATAAGAAGAAAAGAGAGAACATAAAAACACATTTTCTGAGTTAAAAGACCAAGCTTTGTATAAATAATTTTAGCCATTTTAAACACACACACACACACACACA
>NW_016863106.1:0-491 GCF_001698545.2 Rhinopithecus bieti | reverse complement strand
ATGAAGTCTTTAATATGTTTGAAATTTAGGTAAGTATAACAGTGAGAACAAACTGTTTCCCCTCAAAATAATAGCCAGATGTATAAACAAAATTTATTGAAGAACAAAAAACCACAAAACTAAAACCTGTTCTAGCTTAAAATGCACCTTTTACCAGATTTCTAGGAATTGCATAAATGCAAGGTTCTAGAAAACCTTCAATGCATTTTGATACTTTATAGTTTCTTATGTCACTCTTAAGACCTCCTGTAAGACCAAGAGTCATTTGGACTGTAGGATTTCAGGGGGGTTTTGAAAACATATTTGATGTTTCTTATTTTTAATAATAACCCTCTATCATTTTTTTACATAAATAGTACATATCTTTAGATAAGTAAATAGCTAATTTAATAATTAATTAATAAATATTTTAAGTATGTAAATAATTAGTACTCCCTGTCAGAAACAAAACAAAAGTAAGGTTTTACTAAACAGCTCATGAGCCCTCATTC
>NW_016863105.1:0-1407 GCF_001698545.2 Rhinopithecus bieti | reverse complement strand
CAGAAACATGGATGGGAAATTGACAGAAGAGCCTTTGACAACAAGAAAGTCCATCCAAATGTAGTTTGTGCCTAGGCCAGTTATTTTAAAATTTAAAAATTGTTACAGAGCAAGACCCAGAGCAGGGTGAGATTTTGTCCCACTTCCCAATCTGTGTGTGTCACTGTGAGAAGCGCTGCTGTGCCAAATGGCACAGTAATAGTCAGCCTCATCGTCAGGCTGGAGCCCAGAGATGCGTAAAATCCCTGTATTCGCTGAAGCATCTTTGGATCCAGAGAAGCGGCTGGGGACTCCAGAGCCCTGATGCTTATCTGAGTCTGATTTGTACCTCAGAAGATACCGGGGAGGACTCCCTGGCTTCTGCTGGTACCAGTGTATAGTGTAGCCAGCAACATTGATGCCACTGCTGAAGGTGCATGTGAGACTGGCAGATGCTCCAGGAGATGCTGAGAGGGAGGCCGGCTGAGTCAGCACAGGCTGGGAGAGGGAACCTGCAAACACAGACATTATGGGGTGCTAAGGCAGAAACCAGGGTCAAGTTTCTCAGGGATCTTTGCCAGAAGAGTCACAATCGGGCTGAGGTGCTGGCCCTTGTCTCTGAGGTCTTTTCGTACCTGTGCAGTGAGAGAGGAGCAGGAGGAGGAGAGGAGTCCAGGCCATGGTGGACACAGCCTCTTTCCTCACAGTGGGGCTGGGCTGCCTCAGGCCTCCTTTTCTTCCCACCCTCTGCAGAGGAGGGGCTGCTCATGCAAATGTGTTTCCACCCAGGGACTGCCCAGCCCCTGCCTGAGCCCTGGGGATGCAGCTCAGCTCTGTCTGCAGACTGAACAGGAGGAAGATTTGCTTTTCTTCTTGCAAGGCCCTGGAAGGAAGCACCTGTTGAGACCATACACAGGTCCCTGCTCAGGGATCTCTGCCAGGCCAGAGGGAACACAGTGGCCAAGTGCCCATCAGTGAACATAGGATCCAGCCCCCAGGGTTGGATTCCTTTGATTGAATGGTCCTTACTGAGCAGCTGTGTAGGAACCACAGGGCAGCCCCACAGTGTCTGATGCTGGTCCCAGGACACACACTTTCCCATGGCTCAGAGACTTCAGAACCCAGCTGGTCTCCGCAGCTCACCAGTCAGTGTCTGTATTCACATATCCATGGTCTGATTCCTGGACACTACTTCTCTCATGCTGTGCATTATTACTGTGATTTCTCACTCCCAGAAGCAGTCTTGGACTGTGGGATGTGTAGACCTGCACATATATAGGTTTTAAAGGTGTCAGCACCCCAAAAGGGCATTTTAGAAAATCTATTTGCCCACATGTGCCATCGGAGTGGGCATCATGGAAAAGGGGACAGCTGAGGAGCTGGGATGAAGAGCAGCTAGGGGCTGTTCAGAAACACAGTGAATATTGA
>NW_016863104.1:0-806 GCF_001698545.2 Rhinopithecus bieti | reverse complement strand
CATGATCTCAGCCTACTGCAAGCTCCACCTCCTGGTTTCAAGCGATTCTCCTGCCTCAACCTCCTGAGTAGCTGGGACTACAGGTGTGTACCACCACACCCAGCTAATTTTTGTATTTTTAGTAGAAATAGAGTTTCACCATATTGGCCAGGCTGGTCTTGAACTCCTGACCTCGTGATCTGCCCACCTCAGCCTCCCAGAGGGCTGGGATTACAGGTGTGAGCCACCATGCCCGGCCCGTTGGGCCTTTTTCTTTTGATTTGATGACTTTTTGCTTTGTAAATAGTAACAGCTTAATTAGCAAATGGATTTCATTAATTCCTTTCCCTCAATATTCCCATCTTCTCCTTTACGAAAGTCTTCCTCCAAGCCAAGAGTTGGGAAGTAACCAAAATACTTCATTTCTCAGTTTTCCTTAAAGTGTTGATTTGACTTCTGTTCTCCCAGGAGAAAGATGAGAGGTGGTCTCTGAGTTGATTACCAAGGTAGGTTTACTTCAACGTGACTGAGAGATGAAGATCAATGTAACTTCATGCAGATCCAGATGTACCAAGCTTGGGTGGACTTTCTCTCCCTTGCTTTATCAACAGCTTTGAAATGTGCCAGGTAAAGCTGTCTATAGCCATTAGCTACTTTGATGACATCAGACATATACTACCTGGCAATCTCAACTCTGCATTCCTGGAAAATCTCAGGAAACTTAAAGGATCATCTAAAAATTTCTTTTGTATGTTTTGGGAGTTTTATTAAGAATGGCCTCGGCCGGGCGCGGTGGCTCAAGCCTGTAATCCCAGCACTTTGGGAGG
>NW_016863103.1:0-629 GCF_001698545.2 Rhinopithecus bieti | reverse complement strand
GGGATCACTTGAATCGCACTGAATCCTATGGTGACAGAGGAAATATCCTCAGATCAAAACTAGAAAGAATTTTTCTGAGAAACCTCTTTGTGATGTGTGAATTCATCTCTCAGTGTTAACCATTCTTTTAATTGAGTAGTTAGGTAACACTGTTTTCTTGGAATCTGGAATGGGATATTCAAGAATTCATTGAGGAATATTTTCAAAAAAGAAATATACTCAGATGAAAACTAGAAAGAACCTTGTTGAGAAACAGCTTTGTGATGTGTGAATTCATCTCACAGTGTTACACCATTCTTTTCATAAGGAAGTTTGGTAGCACTGTTTTTGGGGAACCATGAAGGGATAATTTGATCGCATTGAAGCCTATGGTGACAAAGGAAATAATCTCAGATAAAAACTAGAAGGAAGCTTTCTCAGAAACTTCTTTGTGATTTGTGTATTCATCTAACAGAGTAACGCCTTTCTGTTAATGGAGCTGTTTGCTAACACTATTTTGTGGAATCTGCAAAGGTATGTTTGTGAGCGCATTGAGGCCTATGGTGAAAAAAGAAAATCCTCAGTTAAAACTAGAAAAAAACTTTCTGAGAAATCACTTTGTGATGTGTTAATTCATCTCACAGAGTTAA
>NW_016863102.1:0-806 GCF_001698545.2 Rhinopithecus bieti | reverse complement strand
GCCAAATGTATTTTAGGAGATACAATTTTTCTATGATAATCTTGGTAATGGGCACATAGCACATGCTAATATAATTGACTCTTAGTTTAAAAGATTTTTTCTCCAAAATTCTTGATGTTAAGGTTATATCACTGAACATTTTTACTTTTAACATCAATTGATTCAAATTAATTTTATTACTTATTGGTTTATTTATTACTTATCTTATTACTAAAGAAATATTTTGTGGCTTTTTTTTTCCAATACCCCATGCATGCTAATCAATGCTTTATATTGATTTTAACATGAATAGATGAGGATTTAAAGTTTAAGAGAGACTTTATTTCATTTTTATGTGTATACTGAGATATAACTTATCAAGAGTTAAGTCTACAGACCTTAAACAGTTCAGATGGATACATACATATGTGTGTGTGTGTGTGTGTGTATGTGTGTGTGTGTCACATCCAGCATTCAGAATATACAGAATATTTTAGCTCCCCAGAAAGCTTAAATCTCCTCAGTCAATACTTTTCCCCAAAGCTAATAACTATCCTAAACTATATTATCATAGACCATCCTTGCCTGTTTTTGAAATTCATATAAATTAAATGGTATATTGTATACTCTTTTGTGTCTAGCTTTTTTCAACTGAAGTGAAATCTATGAGATTATTTTCTATTGTGTATAGCAGTGGTATATTCTTTTTCATGCTGTGTCATATCCTATTACATAAATAAACCACAGTTTGTTTATTCATTTTATAGTTGATGGACATTTCTGTTGTTTTCTGCTTTTAACTAATAGTTATTTATAATGCTATAATA
>NW_016863101.1:0-1364 GCF_001698545.2 Rhinopithecus bieti | reverse complement strand
TTAGAAAAGCCAGCAGAAACATAATGGCAGCTCTCTTTTTTTCTTTCTTTCTTTTTTTTTTTTTAACTTTTTGTAGCCAGAAAAAACAAGACTGGTATTTTTTAAATGTAATCTTCGTAGAGTTATAGTAAAAGTCAGCAGCGTATAATGTTTTTAAACAATTAAGAGTCATCTATTTTGGAGGGTTACATTTAAACAGAATATTTATATATGTATATATATATTTTCTTCTTTGGCATTATTATCAATCGCTGGCTTATAAACATAGGGCTCAATATAGTTTTTAAAAGATTATTATAAGTAACATGTAATGTGTTTCAAAATCTGTATTTCAAAATTCTGTGAGTTTTATTTTTTATAAGGACAGATATTTCTTAGGAGATATTGCAACAGATGAACACATTAGAAGTACAGATTTAGAAGTTAATTAAAACATTGCCATTCCTATAATAGCCAATCAAGTAATTAAAACTGTTTCACTTGCTTTCATTTGTTAAATATGTTACTGAAAATTATAATGTTAATTCCAGAGAAAGGAAAATATTATGACATGCATTTTGCTGCCTTTCCATCTGACTGGAATTATGTTAGATCTAGTTTAACAATACCAGCTAAATAATACCAGCTTGAGTCTCTGTCAGACATTCGTATTTAGTTACGCGTGCTTAATTTCTGATAGATACTGAAATGTCACTTCCGTCGTGTTTACTCATTTACCTGGTTAAACTTTTAATTACATTATTTGCATACCCAAGTTAATGTGCACTGAAATGGCTTAAGGAATATTCCTTTCCGGGGACTGCTACTCCAGCGGTAGTAGGAAACATGATGGACTGTGTGCATTTTCAGGGTCATCTTGAGTAAATGCTTTGCTGTACACTGAAACAATCTTTTTATTTGTAACAGTGGCCTTTTAAAAGGTGAATATATACTGTTTTGAAATTTCCCAATAGAACAATTTCAGGATGAAATGGAACTCTGTTCTTCTGTTTTGCAGGAGTTAGGAAATTTGAAATTTTCCAACTGCTAATGTTTAATGCAATCTGGTCATTCTCAATCTTGGCTGGACAGTTTTGAAAGTAATTAAAACCCATGCGTCAGCCCACACGAAAATACTCATAGTGTCTGTAGATGCGGACAAAGGACAGATACTAAACAAAGGGAAGAGGGTTGAGTGTATCGTAAGTTAGAGAGCTAAGACTAAAAAACTTTTGTGTTATTTTATTAGAAGTAGCAGTTTGGAAATGTCCATTCAAATATTTCCATGAACAATTTATAAATTAATTATTAATTGCTATTATTATTAACAATAAATAATAATAATACATATTAATGTTAATTTTATAAATATTAATAATATTAAT
>NW_016863100.1:0-1215 GCF_001698545.2 Rhinopithecus bieti | reverse complement strand
GACTTCTGATTTCCAGTTCATTATGTAAGGAGTTTTGAAGTCGCCATTCTGTCATAACAAGTAAAAGCTGAACAATCTAAAAAAAAAAAAAAAAAAAAAAAAAAAGCTTTAATGTGCTCCATTCAGAGAAGTAATGTCACAAAGCAAACAGCAGCCCTCAACATTGGAAAAACAGCCAGCTGAATATAGAGAATTATAATTTATTGGAGCAGAAATCTCCATGAGAACCAGTCCCAGGGTACAAAAATGTGAACTGTAATTGACAAGTTGCTGGAAGCTCGGTGTAGACAAGTCTGAGAAAACTACAAGGGGACACAGACATAGGAGGGTCCTCACACTTCTTTGAGTTCACCCTCAGTAATCCTATCAGGTCCTCACAGTGAATGTCAGAGAAAAATTCCTTCATGCTTCCAGCAAGAGGAAAAGGAAAGAATCATTTTGAAATATGACAGAGAATTCTTTTCTTCTTAACAAGGCCTACCCTCAGGAGAAACTGTTTTATCAGACCCTAACCTTCTAGGGTTTTATCAGAGCCTAACCTACCACAGGAAAGGGAAATACACAACTCCTGCTCACTCCAACTATCCTTTCCCACCTAAGAGTGGGGAAAGGGAATTAAGAAGTACTGGTAATTTCCTAGTCTGAGAACACAGGCTATCCAAAAGATTGAGGCCCTAATCATAGCTATAGAACTCTTCCCCTCACCCTACACCTTACCACTACATTACAAAAGGTCTATCTACAGCAGTTCCTTTTACCCAATATATTATGACTACCTTTCAACAAAAAAAAAATATGGGGAATACTATGAGGCAAAAGACACTGTGATGGTTAATACTGAGTGTCAACTTGATTGGATTTAAGGATACCAAGTATTGATCCTGGGTGCGTCTGTGAACCTGCTGCCGAAGGAAATTAACATTTGAGTCAGTGGGCTGGGGAGAGCAGATCCACCCTTTATCTGGTGGACACAATCTAATCAGTTGCCAGCACATATAAAGCAGGCAGAAAAATGTGAGAAAGAGACTGGCCTAGCTTCCCAGCTACATCTTTCTCCCGAGCTGGATGCTTCCTGCTCTCAAACATCAGACTCCAGGTTCTTCAGTTTTGGGACTTGGACTGGCTCTCCTTGCTCCTCAGCTTGCACACAGCCTACTGTGGGACCTTGTGATCATTTAAGTTAGTACTTTATAAACTCATATATATATATATATA
>NW_016863099.1:0-1361 GCF_001698545.2 Rhinopithecus bieti | reverse complement strand
TTTGAAGTAAAAGCAATGCAAGTTTATCATTGGAAACTTGATAACTACAAAAAGCTGTTAAAAATTTGTTGATAAACATCCTAACCAAAGATAACCACTATTAATATTTTAGAGTATTTCTTTTTAATCATTTCTTTTAGTTTCGTATCTACCTATCTTCATTTATCTATGTCCACATCTACATCTTTATATAAGCATATATTTACATATAAACAGACATTTTATTATGTCTCACAATTGTGTAGATCTGGGATTTTTGCAGGGCTTAATAGGTATTTGTTGTTTTTCTCACATGGCATTTCCTGAGGTTACTTTGTGACATTCAGTTGGCAAACAGGCTGACCTGGAAGGTCTTAGCTGGCTTTTCTCACACATCTGGCACCTTGACAGAGATGGCTGCATGACTAAGCCCACCTGGAGCTGTTGGGCAAGTAAATTAATTCTTTTCTCTAGGATCCTTGCCATGAGGCTGTTAGGACTTCCTCGTAGCATGGGGCTGAGTTCTAAGAGCAAATGTTCCAGATATACATATATTTTAAAAATATGATTGGAATACAGCTGTATATTTAGTTTGGAATCTGGCATTTAAAGTTTAAAATCATGTTGTACGCATTTTTCCATTTCACAAAATTTTTTTAGCAATTGATTTTCATAGCTGCATGATATTACATGTTATCAACGTAATTTACATAGTCACTAACCTATTGTCACACAACTGAGTAATAATATTTTGATTATATTAATAATATGTAATCAAAATTGTGATACATACATTTATGACTAAATTTTGTATTAGTTCCTTAATATGTAGTCTAAGAAGCAAAATTAACTAAAGGTATGAAAAATTATAAGGACTGTGATATAGTCAAATTGCTTTTCAGAAACGTACGCTATCATTACTATTACTGAGTTCTTGTCTCACTATCCCTTCATCAACTTTTAAATTTTTAAGTCTTTATACATTTGATTGTTATAAAATCTTATTGATGTTATTTTATTTATGTGATCACTTATAAGGCTGCCATTTTTCATGTTTATTATTAATTTCTATTACTTTCATATATTTGTTCATTCATTATTGAGACACTATTTTTAAAACCACTTTATCTGAACTCTTTATATATTAAACAACTATTATAAAGACGTAAGTTGTGACAAAATATGTCTAACTACTTTTGAACAGAAATTCAAGCTGTCATGATTCATATAGTTAAGTATTTCCTTACATGTCATAAATTGCAATTAGTTTTAAAACACTTTTGAAATAATTTTAATAATTTTTATTATTGGTGTAATTTTACCTGCTTCTCCTAATTAATCTGAGCTACACAGAAAGATAAAAATTGAGGTGATTATGCAAT
>NW_016863098.1:0-631 GCF_001698545.2 Rhinopithecus bieti | reverse complement strand
GGCACACGCTCACACAGCATACACATGAACACACCTGTGTTCACACAGGCACACTCACCACATTCATGTGCACACACACAGAGAGAAGGCACACTCACACTCACACGCAGATACAGCTGCATTTGCCCACCAATACACACATGCACACACAGGCAGACATGTCTACAGGCACACTTTCACACTCCTCACGCTTGCATGCACACTCACACACACAAGCGTGTGCACAGAAGCAACTCACCACACTCACATACACACTCGTACACGTAGACATGCCCACGTGCACACTCACAGATACAAACACAAGGCACAGGCACACTCACATGTACACCTACAAACACAAACGTGGGCACACTTATATGTGCACACACATAAACACATGCACACTTACATGCACACACTCACAGACACAGGCACACTCACCCTACTCACATACACACACACGAAGCACACACATGTGCGTTTCAGCATGTGTGTTCACACACACACCTGGCTCCAGTTCCTCCCCTCCTCATCACTCCAAGTTGACATCTCCTTATTTAGAGTGGGGAGTCTGTCCTGGACTGCTGCTCCCAGGAGAGAGGACCCCAGGGGAAGCCAGTCAAAGTGTTACCTCCCAGGCCTCTTCCTGCCT
>NW_016863097.1:0-804 GCF_001698545.2 Rhinopithecus bieti | reverse complement strand
GTTTTTTTGTAGAGACGGGGTTTCCCCGTGTTAGCCAGGGTGGTCTCGATCTCCTGACCTCGTGATCTGCCCGTCTCGGCCTCCCAAAGTGCTGGGATTACAGGTTTGAGCCACCGCGCCCGGCCTGAAGTCCTGATCTTGGCATATTGCAGCCTCAGCCTCCTGGGTTCGAGTGAGTCTCGTGTCTCAGCCTCCTGAATAGCTGGGACTATAGGCCACCACACCTGGCTAATTTTTTGTATTTTTGGTAGAGACGGTGTTTCACCACATTGCCCAGGCTGGTCATGAATTTCTGAGCTCAGGCAATTTGCTCACCTCGACCTCCCAAGGTGCTAGGATTACAGGTGTGAGCCACCGGACCCAGCCCATAATAGTACTTTTATAAGTATATGTTATGTAAGTTGTTATTCTAAATCTGAGAGAAATTTGCCATTTTAGACCTAAAAATTGAAACTGTTTATCATTTGGAAGCTTATCTTCAGCTTGAAGGTAAACCTCCTGAGGAAATTGTACTACCTGTCCTTGACTTTTCTTTCCTATTACAATTTAGTGTCTTTATTTCTTGATTTGTTGAAATGTTTTGGTGGCGCTTTCTGTTAAAGCATGCGTGTGGGGTAGGTAGCTATTTTTAGACTTTGCAGTTTTGAAAGTTAATTTTATACTCATGCTGTTGTTGGCATTTGCTTGGTTATAGAATTCTAGATTATCCGTATTTTTCTTCATAATTTTGAAGGCATTGCTCCATTGTCCTCAACCTTGCAAAATGCTATTAAGAATTACTTATGGTGGGCCGGGCGCGGTGGC
>NW_016863096.1:0-1405 GCF_001698545.2 Rhinopithecus bieti | reverse complement strand
GAATTGCTTGAACCTGGGAAGTGGAGGTTGCAGTGAGCCAAGGTCACGCTACTGCACTCCAGCCTGGGTGACAGAGTGAGACTCTGTCTTATAAATAAATAAATAAATAAATAAATAAATAAAACTTAAAAGTCTTCTATTTTTCTCCTCTTTATGTTATGTTTTCCTCTAAGTATATGAACATACTTATAATAGCTGTTTAAAGTCCTTATCTGCTAATTCCCTAATCTCTGTCACCTCTGGGTCTATTTCTATTGACTAATTTTTCTCCTGATATGGGTCACATTTTTATGCCTTTTAGCAAGTTTAGTAATTTTGACTGGATGCTGAACATTATGAATGTTACATTGTTGAGGTCTGGATTTTATTGTCTTCTTTAAGGTATGCTGAGTTTTGTTTTGACACACAATTAAGTTCCATACAGTTCAGGCTGATCTTTTCATGGCTTTTTTTTTAGCTCTCTTATGGCAGGTCTAGAATAGCCTTTCATCTAGGGCTAGTTTATACCTATTATTGAGGCTTAAACTTTCTGGGCTCTACTGAATACCCTGGCGTTTCTCCACTCTGAGTGGTCAGAAGTCAAATATCTCCCAGTCCTATGAAAACTCTGAGAATTTTTCAGCTAACAGCTCCTTGGTGGTACTCCTTTCTGTGGTAGTTATCCTTTGCCTAATCTTGTGGGGTCTTACCTATTTTTTTTTTTTTTTTTTTTTTTGAGACGGAGTCTTGCTCTGTCTCCCGGGCTGGAGTGCAGTGGCCGGATCTCAGCTCACTGCAAGCTCCGCCTCCCGGGTTTACGCCATTCTCCTGCCTCAGCCTCCCGAGTAGCTGGGACTACAGGCGCCCGCCACCTCGCCCAGCTAGTTTTTTGTATTTTTTAGTAGAGACGGGTTTCACCGGGTTAGCCAGGATGGTCTTGATCTCCTGACCTCGTGATCCGCCCGTCTCGGCCTCCCAAAGTGCTGGGATTACAGGCTTGAGCCACCGCGCCCGGCCGGGTCTTACCTATTATGTATGCATTAATTTATAGTCAGCCAAAGGAAGTCAGCTGATCATTTTAGCTTTCTCTGCATAGCTCACTCTTCTCTGGTAGTCTTCTCCTCAAATTCCAGCTATCTCAGCTTTCCTGAACTCCAATATTCATCTCTTCAACTCATCAAGACTTCTGTGCTGTGCTTGGATTTCCCCTCTCACACTGCATTCTGGAAAGTGCCCCCAGTCAGTAGGTATCTCTTCATTTGGTTCCTTTCTTTCAGATATTGCAATTCCATGCTGCCTAGTGTTCAATATCTAGAACAAGTTGTTTCATGTATTTTGTCCAGTTTCTAGTTGTTTACATTAGAAAGGCAAGTCTTGTACTCGTTCCATCATGGTTGACAGAGGAATTTACCCTATCTTTTGATAT
>NW_016863095.1:0-622 GCF_001698545.2 Rhinopithecus bieti | reverse complement strand
GCATTAAACATATTTTAATTTACCTATTGATTTTAATTAAGGTCTTGCTGAGTTTGCAATTCAAAGAGATTTTAAGAAGAAATACACTTTAAATCTTTCCCATATGTTTTCATATTCTTAATATATAAAATCAGAGTCTTAAAGATTACAACGCACACACTTAAATGATGGCTTGTTAAATCAGTCTGCGTCTAAATGAGATGAAAAAAAGCTTATGAGACGGAAATAATGGATTGAGTTTTGACATAAAAGCAGAGACAATAGCTCTTCTAGTTAAGAATACAGAATGTTTCTTATGAAAGAAATGTTTTATGATAGAAAATATTTATTGAGCTTATGTCTCTCTTAGATCAATTTATGTCTTCCATGCAGTGTTGAAAACCTTTTCTCTTTTCTTTAAAATACAATTTTTTTCCAAGAAAGTCTCTTATTTACCTCAGGGAAAGAAAATCAATACTACTACAGAGGAAAAGAGAAATTCCTGTTTTCCATTTGGTTCCTTGAAATTGCAGACATTATAATTAACATAAATCTATTACATACTACTTTTCATAATAGAAATCATGATGACCAAATTAGTACATTTTATAACCTCGAACTCAGAAAATTGCTAACGTAGATA
>NW_016863094.1:0-631 GCF_001698545.2 Rhinopithecus bieti | reverse complement strand
GACCGAATGTGATCCCAAACATAACTTCTCGGATCCATCCACGAGGGAGTTTCCAAGCTGCGTAATGTAAAGAAAGCTTCATCTATGTGAGATGAATAAAAATAGCAAGAAGCAGATTCACAAAAGCTTCTTTCCAGTTATTATCTGAAGATATTTCCTTTTTCACCATAGTCCTGAAAGTGCTGCAGAAGGTCCATTCGTGGATCCGTTCATGACAGTTTCCAAGATGCGTAATGCAAAGAAAGTTTTATCTATGTGAGATGATTACACATATCAAAGAGTAGTTTCCTAGAAAGCTTCTTTCCATTTTTTGTCGAGGGTATTTCTCTTTTCACCATCGGCATCAACATGCTCCCGAATATCACTTTGTACCTGATTCTCCAAAAGTTTTTCCCCAATGCTGTATGAGAAGAGAGGTATAACACTGTGAGTGGAATGCACACATCACAAAGCAGTTCCTCGGAAAGCTTCTCTCCCGTATACATCACAAAGTAGTTTCTCAGAAAGCTTCTATCCAGTTTTATCTGAAGGTATATCCTCTTTCACCATAGGCCTGAATGTGCTCCCGGGTTTCCCTTCACGTATCCCTCCATGACGGAGGTTCCAAATTGCGTAATATAAGAAAAGTATT
>NW_016863093.1:0-838 GCF_001698545.2 Rhinopithecus bieti | reverse complement strand
AGACTCCGTCTCAAAAAAAAAAAAAAAAAAAAATTATGATAAAATACATATAGCATATAATTTACCATAGTGTATATTTTTAAGTGTACAGTTTAGTGGCATTAAGTATATTCACATATGGTAAATGCTGCCATTTACCACCGTCTATCCACAGAACTCTTTCCATCTTGCAAAACTGAAACTCTGTACCTATTAAACAGTAACTCCCCATTCTCCCCTCTCTCTAGTGAGGGCTTTTTTGACCTTAAAATCTGTACTAGCTGGCCACGGTGGCTCACGCCTGTAATCCCAACACTTTGGGAGGCTGAAGCAGGTGAATCACCTGAGGTCAAGAGTTCAAGACCAGCCTGACCAACATGGTGAAACCCCGTCTCTACTAAAAATACAAAAATTAGCTGGGTGTGGCGGCAGGTGCCTATAATCCCAGCTATTTGGGAGGCTGAGGCAGGAGAATTGCTTGAACTCAGGAGGCAGAGGTTGCAGTGAGCCAAGATCATGCCATTTCATTGCACTCCAGCCTGGGTGACAAAAGCGAAAGTCAGTCTCAAAACACACACGCGCATGCGCGCGCACACTCACACACACACACACACACACACACACACACACACACAACCTGTACTAAATTTAAGTGCTTCATCACTTTCAAGGATAATAAAATTGATTTGATAGCTATCATCGTGGGCCGGGCGCGGTGACTCACGCCTGTAATCCTAGCACTTTGGGAGGCCAAGGTGGGCAGATCACGACATCAGGAGATGGAGACTATCCTGGCTAACACACTGAAACCCCGTCTCTACTAAAAATACAAAAAAATTAGCCAGGCGTGGTGTCGGGT
>NW_016863092.1:0-837 GCF_001698545.2 Rhinopithecus bieti | reverse complement strand
TTTTTGAGACAGAGTCTTACTCAGTCACCCAGGCTGGAGTGCAGTGGCACCACCTTGGCTCACTGTGACCTCCACCTCCCGGGTTCAAATGGTTCTTGTGCCTCAGCCTTCCGAGTAGCTGGGACTACAGGCGGGTACCACCACACCTGGTTAATTTTTGTATTTTTAGTAGAGATGGGGTTTTACTATGTTGGCGAGGTTGGTCTCGAACTCCTGACCTCAAATGGTACATCTGCCTTGTATCATTTGATCTCTCTCAAATCACATCTCTCAAAGTGCTGGGATTACAGGTGTGAGCCACTATGTCCAGTCTTCTAATTGATGTACAATTAACTGAGCGTATTTAAAGTGTAAAATTTGAAGGCTTTAACATATGTATACACTTGTGAAACCAACACCACAACTAAGATAATAAACATGTCCATCACTTTAAGGTAAATTGTATTATTATATGTGTATACTCTTTTTTTTCTTTGATCTGGCTTCTTTCACCTAGCCAGTCACCCATAATTATTTTGAGATTCATTGGTATTTTTGCAAGTATCCATAATGTATTTCTGTTTAGTTGTCAAGTAGCCTCCCATTGTAATGATACGCCACAATTTCTTTATTCACCTATTGATGGCCATTTGCTTCCTCCTCTCCCAGCTGCTATGAATAGTCATGCATAAGTTTCTGGAGAAATATTTTCATTTCTCTTGGATAAATACCTAGGAGTGGAAAGTTCTGATCATAGATTAGGTATATGTTTAACTTTGTAAGAAACTGCCAAACTGTTTCCCACAGTGGTTTTATCATTCTACGTTTCTAGCAGTAACGTATGAGAGTTCAAAGTGC
>NW_016863091.1:0-836 GCF_001698545.2 Rhinopithecus bieti | reverse complement strand
CGAGACTTCGTCTCAAAAAAAAAAAAAAAAAAAAAAAAGAAATTTGCTTACTTTCCTTAGTATAATTCAGTGGAATTAATTAGCCAAAAATGATGTATGGCAAGGAAGAAGAAGAATGGATTATCTGATGTGAAAAACTGGTTGCAAATTGGCAAATGTGAATAACAACCGTCAGCCAGGCGTGGTGGTGCAGCTCTGTAGTCCTACCACTCAGGAGGCTGAGGATCACTTGAGCCCAGGGGTTCAAGTCCAGCCTGAGCAACACAGTGAGACCCCTGTCTCTAAATAAATAAATAACCAGCGTTAGCATTCATTGGGTGTTTTCTGAGTGTCAGTTGCTGTTCTAAGCACTTTACTTGTGGTAATTCTTTCTAATCTGACAGCACATCTGGGAGTAGATATTCACATTATCTCCATTTTGCAGATGAAGAAATGGAGGCCCTAAGTGGATAAACCACTTGCCCAAGATCATAAAACTTGTCATCAAGAGAGCCAAAATAGTCCCTATGCTGGTTATTGAGAATTAATGCTGCATAGTTAAGAAAATAAGAATGCCACTAATTTTTAAGGAATCTTAATTTGAAGGAATTTAAATGTAATCTATTTTAATCACTAGGATATTGGTGCCAATTTGATTTCAGATGGTGTTTTTCTTAAAATTGAAGTAGATAAATAACAGGCTGAATAAAATGAATAGAAGACCATTTCAAAGGGGGTGTTTTTTACATGGTATTAGTGGTTCTTTTTTTCCAGAACTCAGTTAATATCAAGATAACCATTTTTCTGCAAATTGCATTTTCTGCACATTCCTACCTTTTTTTTTTTTTTTTTTTTTT
>NW_016863090.1:0-2530 GCF_001698545.2 Rhinopithecus bieti | reverse complement strand
CTTTCTTTCTTTCTTTCTTTCTTTCTTTCTTTTCTCATTCTTTCTTTCTTTTCTTTCTCTCTCTCTCTCTCTCTTTCTTTCTTTCAGATGGAATATCGCTGTATCACCCAGGCTGGAGTGCGGTGGCATAATCCCAGCTCACTGTAGCCTCCACCTCCCAGGTTCAAGTGATTCTCTTGCCTCAGCCTCCCAAGTAGCTAAGATTAAAGGTGCCAACCACCACACCCGGCTAATTTTGTATTTTAGTAGAGACAGGATTTTGCCATGTTGGCCAGGCTGGTCTCGAACTTCTGACCTCAAGTGATCTACCCACCTCAGCTTCCCAAAGTACTGGGGTTACAGTGATGAGCCACTGCACCCAGTCAGCCTCTCAGTTTTGAACATACACTACCACCACCCCATAACACACAAATGTAAATGCACTTTCATATATGAAAACTGTATAAATACAAGGAAGCTCCACACATGCAAGGATATACACATAAACACCCCAGATTCAACCACAGAAACACACACCAGCACATTTGCATAAATTCAAACACCCCTTTACATACAAAACCATGTAAGCACATACAGGGATGCAAGCAGGCATGGACGAATGTACACAAGCATAAACAAACAGACAAAGCTAAGTAAAAAAGTGCATGCTCACCTATGCTTACAAAACACACATACACATACCCACACACCCACACATTCACATGCTCAGGTGGACTTTGATATCTCTACCACTGTATCCCTGCCAACATCTTGAGAGTGGGTAAGGGATAGGCATCAGGTCTCTGGGTTGCCCAAGCAGGAAGTCTGGGTTCCCTAACACCTTTTCTAAGCTAATGCTCCTGGACAATGATGATAAAGGAGGCGGGGAATGGATGAAATTTCGTAACTGGGTGGACAGGCAGGTTCAGGATAAAAGGCCCAGTTGGAGGCTGCAGTGGGGTGCAGGGCAGTCACACCAGAACCATGGAGCTCAGCGTCCTTCTCTTCTTTGCACTCCTTACAGGCCTCTTGCTACTCCTGGTTCAGCACCACCCTAAAGCCCATGGCCGCCTCCCACCAGGTCCCCGCCCTCTTCCCCTTTTGGGGAACCTTCTGCAGATGGACAGAAGAGGCCTACTCAAATCCTTTCGGAGGGTAAGGCACAGATGAATGGGGTCTGAGGGTGGGCTGCTTCTTGCCTCTGTACTCGGGGATCCTTCACCAAACAGACTGAGGCAGACTTCCTGAGTCAGGGATGGCACGGGGATGGTTGGTGAGTACGGAGCATAGTGAAGCATGATGGGTGCTATTATTAGGAGAAAAGCATCAGTCAAATGTAGCAGAGTTTATTTGAGCAAACAAGTCACTCATGAATCGGGCAACTCCCTAAACCAGGAGAGACACCACATGGCAGTATGGGCAAGCGGTATTTACAGGCAGAAAAGGAGGTGACATACAGAAACAGCCTGATTGGCCACAGATCACAGCTTGCCTTACTTGGACACAATCTGAGCAGTTTGCAGCCTGTGGTGGACTGAAAGCCCAGCTGCTCTGATTAGCCAACACTTGGCTACTTGTCACAAGAATATATTTGTTTGGGCTGGGCACAGTGGCTCATGCCTTTAATCCCAGCACTTTGGGAGGCTGAGGCGGTGGATCACCTGAGGTCAGGAGTTCGAGACCAGCCTGGCCAGCATGGAGAAACTCTGTCTTCACTAAAATACAAAATTAGCTGGGCATGGTGGTGTGTGCCTGTAATTCCAGCTACCCAGGAGGCTGAGGCAGGAGAATCACTTGAATCCAGTAAGCGGAGGTTGCAGTGAGCCGAGATGTTTCCACTGCATTCCAGCCTGGGTGACAGAGGGAGATGCCATCTCAAAAAAAAAAAAAAAAAAAGAAAGAAAAGAAAAGAAAAAGAATACACTTCTGAGTTAGATTACAGTTCACTCTATACAGAGAGCTTAGGTCAAATTTAATTTAATTAAACAATTCTCCCCTTTTGGTCAGCCTCAAAATTTTGAGATTGACCAAAACCTTGGGCATTAACATTACTTCTCTCACCATCATAATGGACTCTCAGTATGGAATTCACAACGGACAATATCAAAGTAGTTGAGTGATTCTTTATGTTTTCTTCATGTTTTTGTTATTCATACTGTAATGAGACCATTGGATGTACAAAGAATGGCAGTATATGAGCATTTAAGACTCTTTTTTGGCCAGGCGAGGTGGCTCAAGCCTGTAATCCCAGCACTTTGGGAGGCTGAGACGGGCGGATCATGAGGTCAGGAGATCGAGACCATCCTGGCTACCACGGTGAAACCCTGTCTCTACTAAAAAAAAAAAAAAATACAAAAAACTAGCCGGGCGAGGTGGTGGGCGCCTGTAGTCCCAGCTACTCAGGAGGCTGAGGCAGGAGAATGGCGTAAACCCGGGAAGCGGAGCTTGCAGTGAGCTGAGATCCGGCCACTGCACTCCAGCCTGGGCGGCAGAGCATCACTCCATCTCAGAAAAAACCAAAAAACAAAAAAAAAATGTATATTTTTATATC
>NW_016863089.1:0-628 GCF_001698545.2 Rhinopithecus bieti | reverse complement strand
CTTTATAAATCTTGATTTTACTTTTATTTGATGAAAACAATCTAATGCTAGTTTCCCTTCTATATTAATAGAGAATGAGCATGTAGATAAGTGTCTCTATATTATTCCTCGACTGATTTCTTTCAGAGGCTATGTCCATAAAAATTTTCCTTCCGAGGAAACAAGTGACTGCAGACATCTGTCCCAGGACAGTAGACAAGGAAACAAGGTCTCACAAAACAAAACAGCTGACCACACCATACAATCACGGAGACCCAGCCTGCGACTATAGGCGAAACAAACGAACGAACAAAAACCGCTGTCTATTATTCATACCATGAAGGACCAGAGGAAACTGCGAATGCAGTCCCCTCCTACTGTTGCGGGAATCAGGAAATGGAGTGTAAACACAGCAGTGTTTCCTGTGGCTACAGAAAGATTTGTAATCCTGGGAGGAAATGCTCCCTTGAAGCAAAAGTGTTCTCCCCAAAAAAATGCAAGGAGCTATCTTCTTGATAGCCAGGCAGATAATTCTCAAGTTTTGCCCCACAGAATCTCTATCTAAAATAGAGAAGTGGTCATGCCTAGTGAAAAGTTTGAGGGAACTCGCCCAATGTTGGGTTTCTTCAGATATATATATATATATGTA
>NW_016863088.1:0-1007 GCF_001698545.2 Rhinopithecus bieti | reverse complement strand
CAGCTGCTACATGCTCTTCCCTTTCTTCCAGCAATGTCTACTCTGGGTTAGGGTTGTTTGTGTGCTTTGACTACTACACTCCTAATTATTTTTCCTTCCCATCCAGTGAACAGCATACTCTTTATATGTGCACTGCCCTGGTTTCCAGCAAGGATACAGATTTTTTTCCCTAATCTTCTCCTGTCGTTGTTCATTTCAATCAGGAGTTAACACCTGTGTTCAAGCCTCTTAAGAGCAGGTGGCAAGAGCCTAGTTTCCTTCCTGACATGTGGCTAGAAGGTAGTATTGCTGTTGTGCAACTCTTAAACCAAGAGATGTTGCTGCCAACTCACCCTGTAGTACAAGAATAGTTGATTCTGGATCCAACCTGGATGTCTGTGATCACGTGCACCATGCCATTCAGTGGATCTGGAGGAGTTTTACATGATATACCTATGGGAAAGAAAGTATTTTGGAGCCAGGTAGAGTAATCCGAACTCTCTTTCGTACATAAGGTCTCTACCTGCACGTAGCTTCCTGAAGAAAACACGCAGTTCTAATGGTTCCACAGATTTTGCCACCTTGAGAAAACTCATCAGAGCGCCTAAAGATCAGCTACCTACTAAACCCCACTTTCAAAAAGACCTTCCCTTCCAGATCTATCTAGAAACATTCTCATGAAGTGAGCATTTCAAGCAATAATCAAGGATGTCCTACAAGAAAAACTTACATCCACCTATCTGAACACTTTTGAAAAAAGATTTCTCATATCCCACATTTGAAAAAATTCAATAAGAAGCTTTTGCAGACATGGGAAAGATCCAATGCAAGTTCACTCACGTTTACAGACATCTTTGGGACTCGACCACACCAGGTTATCTAGACATGTGATAGAGAACGGCCTCCCGTAGTACTCAAGACGGCATTCGTACTTTAAAGATGTCCCAATGGGAAAGTCAGATGCATTGGTTTGGGTTTTCAACTTAGCAAACGGAAAATGATCCGGGGCTTTACAGTGACCTAGAGAT
>NW_016863087.1:0-838 GCF_001698545.2 Rhinopithecus bieti | reverse complement strand
TTCAACTGAAATATCTTTTATAACTTTTAGGAAGAAATCTTCTTATACCTCTATTTTCAATTTGTTCCAAGTCTCTATCAATTCTTTCAAAGAAATAATTTAGTTATTTCACAAATAAATTTATTACTTTGTAATGAAGAGAATAATTTATCTTTATTATGCTCAAGGCCATCACCTGATGCTGAGAGTTCAACTTTTACTCTGTCTCACTTCAACTTTTTTCTTTTCTTTCTTTTTTTTTTGAGGCGGAGTCTTGCTCTGTCCCCACCAGCTGGAGTGCAGTAGCATGATCTCTGCTCACCGCAAGCTGTGCCTCCTGGGTTCATGCCATTTTCCTGCTTCAGCCTCCTGAGTAGCTGGGACTGCAGGTGTCTGCCACCATGCCCAGCTAATTGTTTTGTATTTTTAGTAGAGACAGGGTTTCACTGTGTTACACAGGATGGTCTCAATCTCCTGACCTCATGATCCGCCTGCCTCGGCCTCCCAAAGTGCTGGGATTACATGCGTGAGGGCGTGCGCCACTGCGTCCAGCCTCACTTCAATTTTTTAAAGCATCTTTTCCCAGCAATCCAGGAGCATTTTGTCATTTCTAAAGGCAGATCAAAAATTAAAATAAATTGTACATAGCATATATATTGAAAGCACTTTTGCCAAAATTATAACAGTAAGAAAATTATCACAGTGGAAGAGATCTGATCGCACCAACCCCTATCTTGCCTTTAACTGCCAAATTGCCCTGGGCTTGGGCCAAGCTAACTTGAGGAGAAACTTAGTTTATGTTTAAATGATAATATCCATTCCTTTGTAGATTCTGGATATTAGCCCTAAAATATCCAGA
>NW_016863086.1:0-1634 GCF_001698545.2 Rhinopithecus bieti | reverse complement strand
GTACAGTCTTTTATCTACGGAAATGAATAAATACTTTCAAAATACTGATAAAAATCAGATCGTGCTTGGCTCTGAAAATAGTATTTTCTTATCTACTATATATTACACTTCTTTATTTCATTCAACATTGGCTTTATAGCAATTTTAAATATACATCCATCACTGTATTTCAGTGACACTGCAAATAAATTATTGAATGAAATGTAAAGTCAGTTAAATCTATAATAAATTATAAGTGGAAAAGATGTCAGACTATCTAATTTAGGTTTATGTTTATTACAAACTTAAAGTGTGGCTTTTGGCACAGAAAGTATTCTTTCTATTTTTAGTTTTCTCACCAATCAAAGAATTATATCTGCCCTTCCTGCTGTACAAGGCCAATATCCAGGAGTGGGAGAAGAGGGATCTCACATTTGTTTAGAACCTGTTCCACCGAGCACTCAAATTTGTTCTGAAGACAACTGAGAACATATATGTGTGCATTTCAATAAATAAATAGTATTTACTAAATGATGAAAAGCATTACATAAATGCTAGATGCTACTTGTATTACTGTTACTGCTATCAAAAGTGACAAACATTTAGTGGAAAGCTAGAGGTATCATCAAGATAGAGCAGTATAAATGATCATCTACCTATTACTATATCCTGAATAAACTGAGATAACGCTTTTCTTCTATTAAGCATGCAATAAGCATATTAAAACTTCTCTTGGCTTATAATACACTTAGTCATGCAGTCAACAAATTGAGTGCCTATTATGTGACAGTCATTATCAAATACTGGGAATACAACAGTGAATTTTTCTGGAACCAACAATCATGGTTCTCAAGTTAATTTGAACTATCTTGTTTTACTTCAATTTTTTCTTTACAATGTATTGTTCATTCTCTTATCGCTGAATGGGTGTGGGGAGGTCTCAAAGTTCTGTTTTAAATAGCAACACGTCTCCCACTGTGTCAGCCATTCCATGTAAGAAACCGATTCTAGAGAATTTGGATGATCTCATTCTCTGGTCCAATAAATCTGAGCTATAATTCAAATACACAGATAACATGAATTGGGAATGCTGAGCTGGCACAGTGAATTTAAGTTGTATCACATTTTAAATTATGTCTGATAATATAAAGTTTGCTGTGGAATTAATGTGTTTTAGAAGCAGATGGAGATGGAGATGGTATTGTTACAAGGTAATATTAGGGAACAAAAGAAAGAAATCTGAAAGGTAATCTGACAAGCTTTGTGAAGTTTTCCTCTTCAAATTCTAAAATGATTATGTACAAAAAAGGATTTTAAATCAACATTCAATCCTTCAAATACGAAGTCTCGGTTTTATATAAAACGCTATGTGCAGAAGCTCGGTATAAATAGACCAGGATTTCAGTAAATTTGGCATGAATCAAGGCCACTATCAACCATCAAAATCAAAATCACTAGTCAGAAAAGAATGTTAATAGGTTAAATGTATTTATTAAAGAAAAAGGAGGAATAGGAACAGCTCTAGTCTCCAGCTCCCAGCGTGAGTGACACAGAAGACAGGTGATTTCTGCATTTTCAACTGAGATGCAGACCAACACCTCACACCTCACACGGTAGGGTATACCCCTGAGATGAAGCTTCCAGAGCAAGAATCA
>NW_016863085.1:0-1638 GCF_001698545.2 Rhinopithecus bieti | reverse complement strand
TTGGGAGAGCTCACAATTTAGTCATTATCAGCGTATACTCTGGGAGAGGAACATTTAGAAAAAATACCTAATGGAGATTGAACTTGGGATTTAGAGCAGAGAAGGGCAGGTTTGCAGGGGGAAAAAGGAAATTTAAGGGGAAGTTGAGTTTGTACCAAAGATGACTTCGCTTATAGTGAGAAGAAACTCAAACCTTTCTAACTTGAAGAAGCTCACAGCTTCTGAATCTCTCTTTCTGGCTGTGAAAAGAGATTTCCTCTTTTGGGTCTCCATTGAAGATTATCATTTTTGGATGTTGCTAAGAGCATCCTTGGAGTCAGAGTCTCTATATATAGTGAATCATCAAATGTTAGGGCTAGAAGTAATCTTGGCGATTTGGTTTCTTAAAACTATTCATTTTATAACATGAGTTAAACATTTATCACAAAAAACAGGAAGATAGAGAAAAGGCTTTAGTTTTTGTAGGTCATTGCAAGGCAGAATTTCACTTATCTCCAGTACTATAATTTTTACTTTGGTATGAAGTATTCATCAAGTGTCATCATCGAAATTATTAGTGGTTATGACAAACAAGGCAAACCTCCTGAGAGCTTTAGAACAAAGCCCAGCATGGATGCTCTGCCAGCAGAAATGCAGTTCAGCTGGCAGGGCAGAGGATTATCCACATTTTTATATATTACGTATTACATATTTGTATATTAGGGTCTCCTCAACCCATAACTGGAAAGGTCATTCTAATTTATCCAAATACAGTTGATAAAAGTTGCCATTTAACATGGCGCATCCTAGAAATAGAAATATTTTTCATCTTTTCCATTGTACACACCAAAACTAGGATTGAATGCTTATTCCTTTGCAGGCAGTCTTTGCTTGGTTCCTTCATTGGCTTAATACAGCCATCAGTCATGCATTACTTTTGTTTCAGAGATTAGTTCTCGTGGATAAGAAATTTTCAGAGATGAAAGTTTTGAGATCAGCCAAGAGAAAAGGCAATTGGAGCTGATCCTCAGGCACATTAAACAGAATGACAAAACTTGAGTAGGTTTTCTAGTGTACATTTTGAGCCAGAACTTAGGCCACAGAAATAGGAGAACCTGAGTTTAGGATTATTTCCTGGAAGGAAATTAAACAATTAGCTGGAGATACCCAAGCGTCTCTGATAAAAATTGATCCTAAAAGTCTTCACTTTTGACAGCATTCCATTTAAATTGTGCCTCATAGTCAGCATAAGCTTACCCTAATGTTGCAATCCAAAGCCTTAATGGCAGTGAGTAGAGACTTTGATACAGGGCTATAGAGTCACTGAAGAAATATAGTAGGGGTTCCAGGTTGAGGAGACAGGTTTGTTATGGTTCCCAGATACTTACGGTGATATATACTATTCCTTCTCCCAAGTGCCTGATCTAATTAGGAATGTCAGTCCAATCTCCCCGTTCCCAACATATATCTTATTATGGTTTGCTTTTACAAAGGACAAATGTGAATCTGGAAATTTTCTTGTACAGTTATCTTAGCACAATGTCTCCTGATCAGAATAAGTTGTGTACTATACCTCACCTACACATTCATTACTTATTTTCACAAGATTTCCCAAGCTTTAAACTTCAGTCCACCCCTAACTGATTATATATATATGTG
>NW_016863084.1:0-836 GCF_001698545.2 Rhinopithecus bieti | reverse complement strand
CTCTTATCATGGAACTATTTGGTAGCATTATTTTTGGGGAATCTGGGAAGGGATATTTTGAATTGCATTGAAGCCTATAGTGACAAACGAAATATCCATAGATACAAACTAGAAAGAAACTTTCTGAGAAACTACTTTCTGATCTCTGAATTCATCTCATGCAGTTACACATTTCCTATCATGGAGAACTTTGCGAACACTATTATTGTGGAATCTACCAAGGCATATATGGTAGAGCATTGAGGACTATGGTGAAAAAGGAATTATTCTCAGATAGAAACTAGAAACAGGCTTTCTGAGAAACTTCTTTGTCACATGTGAATTGATCTCAAAGAGTTACAATTTTCTCTTCGTGGAGCAGTTTGCTAACACTGTTTTCATGGCGTCTGCAAATGGATATTTGGGAGGGCATTGAAGATTATTCTGAAAAATGAAATACCCTCTGATAAAGACTACAAAGAATTTGGAGAAATCAATTTGTGATGTGTGAATTCATTTCACAGTGTTACCCCTTTATTTTTATTGAGCATTTTGCTAACACTGTTTTCATGAAAACTGCAATACGATATTTGGGAGTAGTTTGAAGTCTATGGTGACAAAGGAAATAACCTCAGACAAAAACTGAAAAGCAGCTTTCTGAGAAACTGCTTTGTGATGTTTGAATTTATCCCACAGAGTTACACCTTTCTCTTCATTGGGCAGTTTGCTAACACTGTTTTAGTGGAATCTGCAATGGGATATTCTAGAGTGCATTAAGGCCTATGATGAAAAGGAAATAACCTCAAATAAAACTAGAAAGATTTATCAGAAACCACTTTGTGATGTGTGAATTCAAG
>NW_016863083.1:0-803 GCF_001698545.2 Rhinopithecus bieti | reverse complement strand
AAAAAAAATCAAGAGATTACCAAATAATCTAATTTAAGAAGTAAATGTGCAAGTATATTGAACAATATATTATTTAATAGTATGAAATGTCTTGTTCTCAAAATGTTGATAATATTTTAAGAGACATGACTATACAAAAATTGGCATTTTTTTTATTCAAACAATAGAGAATGATCAAGGACGATCAAGTGAAAATATTTTGAGAATCAGGTAACAGAAAATGTATGTAGTTTTTATATTCCTTTGAATTGCAGACACAATTTGTGATTTAAAAATACAAGCAAATGGCCGGGCGCGGTGGCTCACGCCTGTAATCCCAGCACTTTGGGAGGCCAAGACGGGCGGATCACAAGCTCAGCAGATTGAGACCATCCTGGCTAACATGGTGAAACCCCGTCTCTACTAAAAATACAAAAAATTAGCCGGGTGTGGTGGCGGGCGCCTGTAGTCCCCGCTACTTGGGAGGCTGAGTTAGGAGAATGGTGTGAACCCAGGAGGCGGAGCTTGTAGTGAGCTGAGATCGCGCCACTGCACTCCAGCCTGGACGACAGAGCGAGACTCCGTCTCAAAAACAAAAACAAAAAACAAGGAAATAAGGTCCAATGCAGCAAATATAAGTCACTCTTGTCTTTTTTTTTTTTTATTGTTATAACCACACATGTATTAGAGTGATTCTGCAGAATATCTCTTGGTGACAGTTCCATTTAGCCCTTTAATAAAAATATATCAAATGGAATCCTGAGCAACGCTTTACACTGAATCTTATTATCAGTCTTCATTTTCATATATTCTGTTATTTCTCT
>NW_016863082.1:0-803 GCF_001698545.2 Rhinopithecus bieti | reverse complement strand
TGCTATCCCTCCCCAGTCCCCACCCCCCAACAGGTCCCAGTGTGTGATGTTCCCCTCCTTGTGTCCCTGTGTTCTCATTGTTCAACTCCCACTTATGAAGGAGAACATGCGGTCTTTGGCTTTCTGTTCCTGTGTTAGTTTGCCGAGAATGATGGTTTCCAACTTCATCCATGTCTCTGCAAAGGACATGAACTCATCCTTTTTTATGGCTGCATAGTATTCCATGGTGTATACGTGCCACATTTTCTTTATCCATCTATCATTGATGGGCATTTGCGTTGGTTCCACCTCTTTGCTATTGTTAATACTGCTGCAATAAACACATGTGTGCATGTGTCTTTATAGTAGAATGATTTATCATTTGGGTATACACCCAGTAATAGGATTGCTGGGTCAAATGGTATTTCTGGTTCTAGATCCTTGAGGAATCACCACACTGTCTTCCACGATGGTTGAACTAATTTACACTCCTACCAACTGTGTAAAAGCATTCCTATTTCTCCACATCCTCTCCCACATCTGTTGTTTCCTGACTTTATAATGATCACCATTCTAACTGGCGTGAGATGGTATCTCATTGTAATTTTGACTTGCATCTCTCTAATGAGCAGGATGATGAGCTTTTTTTCATGTTCGTTGCCCGCATAAATGTCTTCTTTTGAGAAGTGTCTGTTCATATCCTTTGCCCACTTTTTGATGAGGTTTTTTTTTTCTTGTAAATTTGTTTAAGTTTCTTATAGATTCTGGATATTACCCTTTGTCAGATGGATAGATTGCAAAATTTTCTCCCATTCCGTAGGTTG
>NW_016863081.1:0-836 GCF_001698545.2 Rhinopithecus bieti | reverse complement strand
AAAAATTTTACTTTAAGTTCCAGGATACATGTGCAGAACATACAGGTTTGTTACATAGGTATACGGGTGCCATGATGGTTTGCTCCACCTATTGACCCATCCCCTAACTTCCTTCCCTCGCCCCCCCCCTGCCCTTCAACAGGCCCTGGTGTGTGTTGTTCCCCTCCCTGTGTCCATGTGTTCTCATTATTCAACTTCCACTTATGAGTGAAAACATGTGGTGTTTAGTTTTCTGTTCTTGTGTGAGTTTGCTGAGGATGATGTTTTCTAGCTTCATCCATGTCCCTGCAAAGGACATAATCTCATTCCTTTTTGTGGTTGCATAGTATTCTATGGTGTATATGTACCACATTTTCTTTATCAGGTCTATCATTGATGGCATTTAGGTTGGTTCCATGACTTTCCTATTGTAAATATTGCTGCAATAAACATACGTGTGCATGTGTCTTTATAGTAGAATGATTTATATTCCTTTGGGTATAGATCCAGTAGCGGGATTGCTGGGTCAAATGGTATTTCTGGTTCTAGATCCTTGAGGAATTGCCATAATGTCTTCCACAATGGTTGAACTAATTTACATTCCCATCAACAGTGTAAAAGCGTTCCTATTTCTCCATAGCCACCAACATCTATTGTTTCTTCACTTCTTAATAATCACTATTCTGACTGGGATGAGATGGTATCTTGTTGTGGTTTTGATTTGCATTTCTCTAATGATCAGTGATGTTGAACTTTTTTTCATGTGGTGGTTGGCCATGTAAATGTCTTCTTTTGAGAAGTGTCTGTTCATATCCTTTGCCCACTTTTGATGGTTTTTTTTTTTTTCTTGTAAATTT
>NW_016863080.1:0-1636 GCF_001698545.2 Rhinopithecus bieti | reverse complement strand
TTATTGAGAGTTTTTAGCATGAAGGGGTGTTGAATTTTATTGGAGCTATTGAGATAATCATGTGGTTTTTGTCACTGGTTCTGTTTATATGCTGGATTACGTTTACCGATTTGCATATGTTGAGCCAGTCTTGCAACCCAGGGATGAAGCTGACATGATTATGGTGGATAAGCTTTTTGAAGTGCTGCTGGATTTGGTGTGCCAGTATTTTATTGAGAATTTTCACATCGATGTTCCTCAGGAATATTGGCCTGAAATTTTCTTTTTTTGTTGTGTCTCTGCCAGGTTTTAGTATCAGGATGATGCTGGCCTCATAAAATGAGTTAGGGAGGATTCCCTCTTTTTCTATTGTTTGGAATCGTTTCAGAAGGAATAGTACCAGCTTCTCTTTGTACCTCTGGTAGAATTTGGCTATGAATCTGTCTGGTCCTGGGCTTTTTTTGGTTAGTAGGCTATTAATTACTCACTCAAGTTCAGAACTCGTAATTGGTCTATTCAGTGATTTGACTTCTTCCTGGTTTAGACTTGGGAGGGTGTAAGTGTCCAGGAATTTATCCATTTCTTCTAGATTTTCTAGTTTATTTGCATAGAAGTGTTTATAGTATTCTCTGATGGTAGCTTGTATTTCTGTGGGATTGGTGGTGATATCCCCTTTATCATTTTTTTATTGTGTCTATTTGATTCTTCTCTCTTTTCTTCTTTATTAGTCTGGCTAGTGGTCTATTTGGCTAAGCCTTTCAAAAAATCAGCTCCTGGATTCATTGATTTTTTGAAGGGTTTTTCGTGTCTCTATCAACTTCAGTTCTGCTCTGATCTTAGTTATTTCTTGTCTCTGCTAGCTTTTGAATTTGTTTGCTCTTGCCTCTCCAGTTCTCTTGATTGTGATGTTAGGGTGTCAGTTTTAGATCTTTCTTGCCTTCTGCTTTCTCCTGTGGGCATTTAGTGCTATAAATATCCCTGTAAACACTGCTTTAGCTGTGTCCCAGAGATTCTGGTATGTTGTGTCTTTGTTCTTAATGGTTTCAAATAACTAATTTATTTCTGACTTCATTTTGTTATATACCCAGTAGTCATTCAGGAGCAAGTTGTTCAGTTTCCACGTAGTTGTGAGGTTCTAAGTGAATTTCTTAATCCTGAGTTCTAATTTGATTGCACTTTGGTCCGAGAGACTGTTTATTAAGATTTCTGTTCTTTTGCATTTGCTGAGGAGTGTTTTCCTTCCAATTATGTGGTCAATTTTAGAATAAGTGTGATGTGGTGCTTAGAAGAACATATATTCTGTTAATTTGGGGTGGGGAGTTCTGTAGATGTCTATTAGGTCCACTTAGTTCAGAGCTGAGTTCAAGTCCTGAATATCCTTGTTAATTTTCTGTCTTGTTGATCTCTCTAATATTAACAGTGGGGTGTTAAAGTCTCCCACTGTTATTTTGTGGGAGTCTAAGTCTCTTTGTAAGTCTCTAAGAACTTGCTTTGTGAGTCTGGGTGCTTCTGTATTGTGTGCATATATATTTAGGATAGTTAGCTCTTCTTGTCACATTGATCCCTTTATCATTTTGTAATGCCCTTCTTTGACTTTTTTTATCTTTGTTGGCTTAAAGTCTGTTTTATTAGAGACTAGGATTGCAACCCCTGCTTT
>NW_016863079.1:0-2060 GCF_001698545.2 Rhinopithecus bieti | reverse complement strand
CTTAAAGAAGAGAAAAATAGATAGATTAGGAAAACCAATTTTTATTTTAAAAGAGAAAATTAGGAACAGATGAAAACTGTCTTAAGAGTATTTGAAAACCAAAACAGCAAATTTAACATCAGACGGACAGAATATTTAAATTCAGAAATAAAGTTAAAAGGTGGGTGGCATGCCCTTTTAATGTCATACTGGAGCATTGTTTCATAGATACTTGTTTTACAAATAAAGATTGACTATTTAGGCTGGGTGCAGTGGCTCACGCCTGTAATCCCAGCCCTTTGGGAGGCCAAGGTGGGTGGATCATGAGGTCAGGAGATTGAGACTATCCTGGCTAACATGGTGAAACTCCATCTCTACTAAAATAAAATAAAAAATTAGCTGGGGTGGTGATGGGCGCCTGTAGTCCCAGCTACACGGGAGGCTGAGGTAGGAGAATGGCATGAACCTGGGAGGCGGAGCTTGCAGTGAGCTGAGATCACACCACTGCACTCCAACCTGGGTGACAGAATGAGACTTTGTCTCAAAAAAAAAAAAAAAAAAAAAAAAAAAGATTGCCTATTTAGAGCAGTAGTTCTCAAACCTTAGAGTGCATCATCATCACCTGCAAAGCTTGTGAAACTGACTGCTGGGCCCCACACCAATAGGACTGAGGTGGGGCCTGAGCATTGCATGTCTATGTTCCCAGGTGATGCTGATGCTTCCAATTTGAGACCATGCTTTGAAAACCACTAGTGTATGGAAATAAACTAGAGAATATGTTATGAATATACTGGAGAATATGTATATAAGTTAACTTACAGATTTCTGTCCAGTAGAAAAGATAACTCCCAAAGAGGACAGTTTTATTTTCCAATTTTTTTTTTTTTTTTTGAGACAGAATCTTGCTCTGTTGCCCAGGCTGGAGTGCAGTGGCATGATCTCAGCTCACTGCAGCCTCTGTGTCCCACGTTCAAGCGATTCTACTGCCTCAGCCTCTTGAGTAGCTGGGACTACAGGCACCTGCTACCACACCTGGCTAATTTCTGTATTTTTAGTAGAGACAGGGTTTCACCATGTTGGTCAGGCTGGTCTTGAACTCCTGACCTCAGGTGATCTGCCCACCTCAGCCTCCCAAAGTGCTGGGATTACAGGCGTGAGCCACCATGCCTGGCCTCCCTATAGGATATTAACAAGTTTTGTCTCTATCTCAGAATGCATTTCGGAATGCCCTTCCTGGAGCACTACAGACACTGTCTCTCAAAACATTCCTTGAACTAGCTTCACCATGTTGCTGACGCCCTTGTAAATTAAAGAAAATATCTTATATATATTCCTTCATTATTTGTATGAAAGTCAAGCTTTTCATATTGTGAAAATTATACTTCAGGCTGGGTGCAGTGGCCCGCACCTGTAATCCCAGCACTTTGGGAGGCCAAAGCAGCGGGATCACTTGAGGCCAGGAGTTTGACACCAGTCTGGCCAACATGTCAAACCCCATGTGTACTAAAAAAAAAAAAAAAAATCAAAATTAGCTGGGTGTGGTGGCACACACTTGTGGTTCCCGCTACTTGGGAGGCTGAGGCACAAGAATAGCTTGAACCCAGGAGACAGAGGTTGCTGTGAGCTGAGATCGTGCCACTGCACTCCAGCCAGAGCCAGAGCAAGACTCTGTCTCAAAAGAAAAAAAATTAAAAGGAAAGAAAGTTATACTTTGATACAGTATGCTAATATAAAGGATATGATACGGTTTGGCTCTGTGTCCCCATCCAGATCTCGCCTTGAATTGCAATAATCCCCATGTGTCAAGGGTGGGACCAGGTGGAGATAATTGAATCATGGGGGCAGTTTCTCCCATGCTGTTCTCAGGATAGTGAGTGAGTTCTCACAAGATCTGATGGTTTTATTACGGGCTTTCCCCTTTGCTCAGCTCTACTTCTCTCTCCTGCTGCCCTGTGAAGAGGTGTCTTCTGCCATAATTGTAAGTTTCCTGAGGCTTCCCCAGCCATGCAGAACTGTGAGTCAATTTAAACCTCTTTTCTTTATAAATTACCCAGTTTTGGGTATTTCTTCATAGCAGCATG
>NW_016863078.1:5455-7359 GCF_001698545.2 Rhinopithecus bieti | reverse complement strand
AATTAAACACTCCAAAAAGGGTCCATGATAATATGGTAATCATGATTTCCTTAAATATAATAAATTATAATATATGTTAAATTAATATCATTTACTAATGCTGTTATGGGGCATATTGTGCCCCCTTAGAACTATTTTATTTTTCTTCACAGTAAGCAGGTAGCTTACTTTGTTCGGTATGTTATTTCAAAGAACTCTTTGAATATAGGGTTGACATGAATTAAAATTAGAAAAGTAAGAATTTTCTTTGAAAACTACTTTGAAACACAACACACAAACATAGTCATATACACACGAATAAATTTATTTTAGTAAGAAAAGTACATAATGTCCCTCTTAATATAAATCTTGAACTTTATACTGTAAAGGAACAAAGCTGGCCTGTATCAAAGTGTTAGTGATGCTCTGAAGCTTAGGACCATTGTTGTTGACAATACATATTATGAGAAAATAAATTATTCTAAGAGCTGGAAATCTTTTTTATTTCCCAACCATTAAGAGAGGTACGGAACACTCAATGGATATAAAGAGCTATAACAAAGCACAGAAGAAATTGTGTTTGAAAACTATCATTTAATAACATTGCATTTACTGTTTAGTTATCTCCTATGCATATTAATTCAAGTCTCTAGAAACAAAAAACTCACCAAATTTGTCTTTGCAACCTGAATGATCCAAATGAATCCCATCCATTAATAGGACTTTACTTGATCACCAGACTGTTACCTAAATTTGTTAAAGTCCCTGGGTTTTAAATTATAAGCAAGATGATGCAACATTTCATGGTTTAACAGTTGAACAGTTCTAACAGATTAAGCACATTATATGATTTTAGTGATATAATGAGGAAAGAATAAAGTCATTTGTGCATCAGAAGCTGAACCCATAAATGCCTGGTCACCTTTAATACAAAACAGCAACTCTATTGCAGCTTTGTGGGGAAAAAAAAAAAAAAAATCTTGAAATAAAATAGAAGAGGTTGGTGTGGAGAAATGCACATATGTTAAATATTTAAGTGAAGAAAATCTGTAAGGATTAATGATACACTTGATGGAGGATAAGAAAGGAGGGGTTATAAATGATGACTTTTAAGTCTCTGGGTTAAGAATCTTTGACATCTTAAATAAGGAATTTATTACGTACACACACAAATATATTCTACATGAGATCTGTCTTCTTAATTCATGTTTTCTGGTTATTATGCCTGTTTCTGCATTTTCGTTTTATTCTCTACCATTTCTGGTTTAATTATGGTTGTTTTTTCAAATTTCTATTTCTATTTGTATTTTCAATTTGTGGATGATCAACTTTATATTTTTAACAAACACTTTTAAATTAGTCTTTGATTACTTCTCTATTTGACAAATTTTACCAACACAGCCTCCCTTGCTGAAATTCCAAATCTGCTGAAATCTAGAGTTTTTATTCCAGATTTGAATTTTATTATTATTATTATACTTTAAGTTATAGGGTACATGTGCATAACGTGCAGGATTCTTACATATGTATGCTTGTGCCATGTTGGTGTGCTGTACCCATCAACTCGTCAGCACCCATCAATTCGTCATTTACATCAGGTATAACTCCCAATGCAATCCCTCCCACCTCCCCCTTCCCCATAATAGGCCCTGGTGTGTGATGTTCCCCTTCCCGAGTCCAAGTGATCTCATTGTTCAGTTCCCACCTATGAGTGAGAACATGCGGTGTTTGGTTTTCTGTTCTGGTGATAGTTTGCTAAGAATGATGATTTCCAGCTGCATCCATGTCCCTACAAAGGACACAAACTCATCCTTTTTTATGGCTGCATAGTATTCCATGGTGTATATGTGCCACATTTTCTTAATCCAGTCTGTCACTGATGGACATTTGGGTTGATTCCAAGTCTTTGCTATTGTGAATAGTGC
>NW_016863078.1:0-1183 GCF_001698545.2 Rhinopithecus bieti | reverse complement strand
TATATATATATAATTATACATATATATTCCATAGCAAGATATACAAATCTGCTAGTGCTTAAAGAATATGTTTCTCTCATGTAATATAGTGGTTTCCAAACTGAGAGTGTACATGATTATCCCTTAAGATGCATGATGAATAGTTTATTTATACTTATTTTTATCTACATTATATAAAATTAAACACATCTAATAATATTTATATAGAGACTGGCACTCTCATACCCGCATGTTTTCTGCAGACAGTTTTATTATTGTCAATTTTGTTCCTCCTATGCAAACTATGCCTACTGTTGCCCCCCTTCCTCTAGGTTATGAAAAAACTTAATAATTCTGCAATGTGAGCCCAGGCTGAACCATAACTCACATATATTGTTGTTACAATGGGCATGCTTATGGTTCTCTTTCATGTCTCTGAAGCAAAACACTGCTGAAAAATGTTTTTTGTCTTTTCTTTCTTCTTTCAAAGACTTTATAGTAGCCTTCAGATGCATTTCTGATTCTCTGTCACAATATAGACTGTGGAGAGTTTGAGTGAAATGATTGATCCTGAAGTAGGACCCCATCGGTTAACTTGTCGTATGTGATATCTATCTTCAGAGCTGAAAATTCACAGGGATGACTATATAACTATTCTGAGATGCAATAGAATATTCAAATATTCAATGAAGTAATTTTCCTAAAAGAAGCACCTGGGAATAGAGGGATATTTACAAAAATTTTGTGTGTTTGTTCAGTAACCATATAAAATTATTCAAAATGTATGTCAAGCTACCAAACTTTGAAATTTTACTTGAGAGACATAGCCCCAAAATTATTCATTCTACACTCTCAAAACATTAGGATTTGATAAAATATAATTTGTATTTATAAAAGTATATTTTTAAAAATAACATTAATATTATTATTCCTTATAAAGCTATAGTTATCTAGAGTGAGATATAAAATCTCACACTTGTGTGCATCCTTGTCCTACTAGGACTGCTAGGACTTTGACTTTTTAAAAAACATTTTCTTTCTATATCAAGTATATTATTAATTTTTTATGATAGTTTTTTCCTTTAATTGTATACCAATGTGCAATAGAGGTTCTCTCAGATTTAAGTATATGGCTAGCTACATTTTAAAAGTATTAAGATTAAATCATGTGGCATATTTAGTACATTTAATAAATATAGAAAAA
>NW_016863077.1:0-805 GCF_001698545.2 Rhinopithecus bieti | reverse complement strand
GGCCAGGCGCGGTGGCTCAAGCCTGTAATCCCAGCACTTTGGGAGGCCGAGATGGGCGGATCACGAGGTCAGGAGATCGAGACCATCCTGGCTAACACGGTGAAACTCCGTCTCTACTAAAAAATACAAAAAAACTAGCCGGGCGAGGTGGCAGGCGCCTGCAGTCCCAGCTACTCGGGAGGCTGAGGCAGGAGAATGGCATAAACCTGGGAGGCGGAGCTTGCAGTGAGCTGAGATCCGGCCACTACACTCCAGCCTGGGCAGCAGAGCTAGACTCCGTCTCAAAAAAATAAAAATAAAAAAAAATTAATATTTAGAGAGCAGGTAAGAGAAAAAAAAGCATATCCATACTAAAGTGTAAATGACTAATAGGGATGCTTGGAAAGCCCTCTCTTATAAAGGGTTGCTCAGTTTTAAACAGTTGCTTATTGGCCAAATAAATACAATTTCTATTATTTCTTCAAATAAGGGCACATTTTATTCTTTCTCACTGGGTGAGGGACGTATATGGCTTAGAAACAGCAACAGTAGGCCAGGCACGGTGGCCTGTAATTCCAGCACTTTCAGAGGCCAAGGTGGGTGGATCACCTGAGGTTGGGAGTTCGCGACCAGGCTGGCCAACATGGTGAAAGCCCGTCTCTACTAAAATACAAAATTAGCTGGGTGTGGTGATGCACATCTGTAATCCCAGCTACTCAGGAGGCTAAGGCAGGAGAATCGCTTGAACCTCAGAGGCGGAGGTTGCAGTGAGTCGAGATCACGCCACTGCACTCCAGCCTGGGCGGCAGAGTGAAGACTCTGTCTC
>NW_016863075.1:0-2345 GCF_001698545.2 Rhinopithecus bieti | reverse complement strand
TGGTCCTCCCATCGCACCCTCCCGCCCTTGCCCCCAGCCCCACCACCCACTATCCCTGAGTAGCTGGGGCTAATTTTTAAGTTTTTTTCTAGAGATAGAGGCCTCATTATGTAGCCCAGGCTGGTCTCAAACTCCTGGGCTCAAGCAGTCCTCCCACTTTGGCTTCCCACAAAGTGCTGGGATTACAGGCATGAGCCACCACATCCAGTCAGCCCTCATCTTTATATCCCAGAACTTGGCATAAGATCAAAGCTTAGAAGACCTTCAGCAAGCTCTGTCTTGTTCTCAGATGCATCGTAGCACTTTGTAATGTGTGGGACATCATAGGCTATAAATTATATTGAGTGAGTAAAGAGTGTATGCTGTCTACCCACCAGAAAGTGTCAGCCACCAGACCACTGCTGTGAAGGGTAACCCCTTCCATGAAAAAAAAAAAAAAAAAAGGCTATGGAGGATTCTGAGCTTGTGTGCGTATAACCTGACACAACTATCTAAAATGCTGCCAACCCCTGCGTGGTCTGCACCAGTGTCATCCAATAGAACATTCTGCAATGAAGGAAATGTTCTGTATCTGCACTGATCAATATGGTAGTCACAAGACACACATGTAGCCGCTGAACACCTGCAGTGTGGTTAATGTAACTAAAGACATACATTTTAAATGTTACTAATTTTCATTAACTTAAGTTTAGCTGGGTGCAGTGGCTCATGCCTGTAATCCCAGCCCTTTTTTTTTGAGATGGGGTCTCGCTCAGTCACCCAGGCTTGAGTGCAGTGGCACAATCACGGCTCACTACAGCCTCTGCTTCCCAGGCTGAAGCAGCCCTCCCACCTGAGCATCCTGAGCAGTTGAGACTACAGGCATGTGCCACCACACCCAGCTAATTTTTTGTATTTTTTTTTTTTTTTTTTTGTAAACACAGAGTATCACCGTGGCAGGCCAGGTCTCACTAACGCAGGCCTCCATTACAACTCTTTCAGTTCTTACTGAGTAGCTAGGTTAAACATTAAAGCTGATGGAGCCAATGCCCTTATACAAAGGGTAGAATGTAACAAAGAGCCCACCAAGAGTTGTGTGTAGGCTTTTCCTGGGCCTTGAAGCATGACAAGATAATGAAGGAATTCCTAACAAGACCCTTTTAAAATTAAGCACGTTTTATTGGGGTCTGAAGAAACTCCCCAGGCCTCCACAAACAAGTTTACTGAGGTCTAAAGGAACTCCCCAAACCTTTATGATTTAACAGGAGACAAGATAAGGGTAATCACCCCAGCAACTACACCTATTTAGATAAAGTAAATTTACTGAGGCTCCAGAAGGTCTTCAGGATTCAGACCTTAGTTATAGATAAAAGAAGTTTATCACTTATGTCTTTAGATGAATGCACACTTACACATAGATATATAGCTTAGAAGGTATATACGCTCTGAAAACCTTTGTGATTTTGAGTTGGTCTGGCGATAATTTCCAGGCCTTCTCCCTGTAACTGGTTATAGAAATAAAAGCTCTCTTCCTCCCCAGTTCATCTGCATCTCATTATTGGGCTGTGAGAAATAGCAGCCTGACCCTCTGTTTGGTTTGGGAACATCACCATGTTGCCCAGGCTAATCCCAGTGAGAGGAGACTAGCAGCCCTCACTCTCAGGGCCTCCTCGGCCTCCGGCCTCCACGTCCACTCTGGCGGCGCTTGAGGAGTCCTTCAGCCCGCCACGGCACCCTGGGAGCCCCTCTCTGGGCTGGCTGAGGCCGGAGCCTCCTCCCTCTGCTTGCGGGGAGGTGTGGAGGGAGAGGTGCGGGTGGGAACCAGGGCTGCGCTCCTGGGCCGGTGTGAGTTCCGGCAGGCGCGGGCGCGGGCTCGGGCTCGGCGGGCACCGCACACAGTGCAGCCCGCCGGCACCGCTGGTGCAGGGCAGTGAGGGGCTTAGCACCCGGGCCAGCAGCTGCGGAGGTTGTGCGGGGTCCTCCAGCAGTGCTGGCCCCCCGGCGGTGTACTCAAATTGTCGCGGGCCTTAGCTGCTTTCCAGCGGGGCAGAGCTCGGGATCTGCAGCCCGCCATGTCTGAGCTCCCCACCTGCAGCGGGCTCCTGCGCGGCCTGAGCCTCCCCAATGGGCGCCGCCCCTGCTGCGTGGGCCCAGGCCCATCCACAGCCCAAGGGCTGAGGAGTGCAGGCGCCGCTGGGGACTGGCGGGCAGCTCTGCCTGCAGCCCTGGTGCAGGATCCACTGGGTGAAGCCAACTGGGCTCCTGAACTGGATGGGGACTTGGAGAACTTTTATATCTAGCTGGAGGATCATATGTGCACCAATCAGCATTCTGTGTCTAGCCCAGGGTTTGTGAATACACCAGTT
>NW_016863074.1:0-805 GCF_001698545.2 Rhinopithecus bieti | reverse complement strand
ATTGTTTTTCTAATTTTGTTTTCATAATATTTATTGTGAATGTGTAGAAACAAAACATACTTTTGTGTTAATTTTGTATTGTGCAACTTTGCTTAAGTCTCTTATTTGATCCAATAGTATTTTATAGCACCCTCAATGTTTTCTATTAAAAAGATCCTGTCTTATACAAACAGAAATAATTTTACTTCTTCAATTTCAATTACATTTAATTCTTTTTCTTACCCAATTGCTCTGGCTAGAACTTCCAGTTCTATGTTGAATATACCCAGTGAAATGGAGCATTCTGTTTTAAAAATTTTAAGTACAAGTTTCATGTGCAAGTTTATCACATAGGTAAACTCATGTCATTGGGGTTTGTTGTACAGTTTATTTCATCACCTAGGCACTAAACCTAGCACTCAATAGTTATTTTTTCTAATCCTCTCTCTTCCCCACTTCTCCACCCTTACATAGGCTCCAGTGTCTGTTGTTCTACTCTTAGTGTCCTTGTGTTTTCATCATTTAGCTCCCACTTACAAGTTAGAACATGAGGTGTTTGGTTTTCTGTTCCTATGTTAGTTTTCTAAGGATAATCTTTCAGAATTTAGATGAAAAGCTTTCAGTCTTTCATTATTGAGTATGATGCTAAATGTGGATATTTCAAGATATTTCATGTATGGCCATTATATATGGAGGTTGTTTCCTTCTATTCCTAGTTTGCTGTGTTTTATTATAAGGAATGTTTAATTTTGTGAAAAGTTTTCTGCATCAAGATAACCATTTCTTCTTCATTTTCTTAAACATGATGTATTATATTGGTTGATTT
>NW_016863073.1:0-807 GCF_001698545.2 Rhinopithecus bieti | reverse complement strand
TTTTTTATGGCACAGCTGCCATTTTAGATAATTCCTGTGGTTCCTTCGAGCTCTAAAATTAACAAAAAAATACATGATGCAAAGTGAAATAAGCAAGGCATAGAAGGACAAATACAAGATCTCACTTATATGCAGCATCTAAAAAAGTCAATCCCATAGACACAATAGAAAGGTGGTTACCAGAGGCTGGGGGGTGGGTGAGTGGGTGGGATAAGGAAAGGGAAGATGTTGATTAAAAGGTACACAGTTTCAGTTAGACTGAAGGACTAAGTTTTAGTGATCTATTGCACTGCATGGTGACCACAGTAATTAATGTGTTGTATATTTCAAAATTGCTAACAGATTTTTAATGTTCTTGCCACAAAAATTTGTTAAGTTGGTAAGGCAATGGATATGTTAATTAGCTTGATTGAATCTTTCCACGATGTATATGTATATTAGAACATCACATTGTACCCTATAAATATACACAATTATTGGCTGGATGCTGTGGCTCACGCCTGTAATCCCAGCACTTTGGGAGGCCAAGGCAGGCGGATCACGAGGTCAGGAGATCGAGACCATTCTGACTAACATGGTGAAACCCCGTCTCTACTAAAAATGCAAAAAATTAGCTGGGCATGGTGGCGGGCACCTGTAGTCCCAGCTACTCGGGAGGCTGAGGCAGGAGAACGGTGTGAACCCGGGAGGCGGAGCTTGCAGTGAGCCAAGATTGTGTCACTGCACTCCAGCCTGGGTGACAGAGCGAGACTCCATCTCAAAATAATAATAATAATAATAATAATAATAAATATATATATATGCACA
>NW_016863072.1:0-807 GCF_001698545.2 Rhinopithecus bieti | reverse complement strand
CCTCGAGTCTCCCGCGCGCCTGCCCAGCCGGGCCGCGGCTGCCCGCGCTTAACACGCACGCGCGCCCCACGCGGCCCGGAGCCCTCGTGCCCCCGCCTGCCTGGCCTGGGCGCTTCCCGCACGCTCCTTCCCCTTCAGCTTAGCGCGCGGGGCCGCAGGTCCCCGCGGGCCGCCCTGAATTATTCATCGGCAGGAAGATATTAGATGTACCCGCTCCGCGCGGGCCGTCGTGCAATGCTATCCGAGCTCCGCGCGCGCCCTGCGCCCCTCCTCCTCCTCACGTCCGTCCTCTCTGAAACCTTGGCAGCGAAGGGGGATCACATTTCCTTTGTCATTGGGCCATTTCGCCCTCGCCTTGGTCCCCCCTCCGATCCCGAGCCTCGGGGATGGAGGCTTCTCTCAGGGGCGCTGGAATCAGTGGAACCGGCAACAGCCCCGCGCGGCGAGCTCGGGAGCCGCGTGGCCAACGCCGCCGGCTCGCGCCCGCGTCATCTTCTTTCTGAAAGGAATCGCCGATCCGGACGCGGGTGGCCTCGGCCGCGCTGCGCCTACCGGGCTTTGCTCCCGCCGTGCCCCGGCCTCCTGGGGCTTTGCACAACTCCCCCAATTCGGGTTGAGTGCGCGCGCGCGCGCCCCCTCTTTCTCTGCTTTGCCGCCTCTTCCTACTCCTTCTCCTCCTCCTCCTCTTCTCTTCAGTACGCCGGTTATTGGGACTGATCGGAATTCGGAATCCTTTTAATCTCCAAAGGAGCAAACTCACTTCCGCCCGAGTGCTGGGAGGGGGCTGGGGGAGGGGAGGCAGGGGAG
>NW_016863071.1:0-806 GCF_001698545.2 Rhinopithecus bieti | reverse complement strand
CTGCTCAGTCAAAGGGAAGGCGTTTTGTGTTTTATTTCTTCCATTTTACCCTTTCAGTACCTGTATACTAGATTAATAAACCCTGACTGACGGCTGGGCACGGTGGCTCATGCCTGTAATCCTAGCACTTTGGGAGGCCCAGGAGGAGGTCAGGAGTTCGAGACCAGCCTGGCCAAAGTGGCGAAACCCCATCTCTACTAAAAATACAAAAATTAGCCGGGCGTGGTGGCGGGCACCTATAATCCCAGCTACTCGGGAGGCTGAGGCAGGAGAATCATTTGAACCCGGGAGGCGGCGGAGGTTACAGTGAACCGAGATCTCGCCATTGCACTCCAGCCCGTGCGACAGAGTGAGACTCCGTCTCAAAAAAACCAAAACAGGCTGGGCGCGGTGGCTCACGCCTGTAATCCCAGCACTTTGGGAGGCCGAGGCCAGTGGATCACGACGTCAGGAGATCCAGACCATCCTGGCTAACACGGTGAAAACCCGTCTCTACTAAAAACACACAAAAAATTAGCCTGGCGTGGTGGTGGGCGCCTGTAGTCCCAGCTACTCGGGAGGCTGAGGCAGGAGAATGGCGTGAACCCGGGAGGTGGAGCTGGCAGTGAGCCGAGATTGCGCCACTGCACTCCAGCCTGGGAGACAGAGTGAGACTCCGTCTCAAAAAAAACCAAAAAAAACACAAAAACCCTGACTGACTTCAGGGTCTCTCCCTGTTTATTGCCCCTTTGATCAACAGGTGCTGTGGGCAGTATACCAGGGGTGTGTGTGTGTGTGTGTGTGTGTGTGTGTGTGTGTACGTATAT
>NW_016863070.1:0-807 GCF_001698545.2 Rhinopithecus bieti | reverse complement strand
ATACTTATTTAATTATAAATGTAAACAGAATCTTGCATTCTTGGGATAAACCTTGCTTATGATATGTTTCTTTTGATTTGTTACTATTTTAAGAATTCTGCATGTATATTCATGATGAATATTAATTTGTATTTTTATTTTCTTGTGATCTTGTCTAGTTTTGGTATTAGAATTATTCAATTATTCTGTTCTTATAAAATGTGTAAGAAATTCTCCCTTTTATTCTATTTTCTGGTTGGAAAACAGTATTGACATTATTTCTTCTTCAAACATTTACTACAAAATTCTGATGAAGCTACCTGTGCCCGGAAATGTAATTGTGGGAAGCTTTTTGAGTACAAACTCATTTTCTTTAATAAGTATCACACTATTTAGATTGCATATTTTCTGTATCAATTTTGAAATGAAGAGTTAGAGAGTATATCCGAGTTTCCCAAATAATTGCAGCTGACAAAACACAATGAAATTTTAAGATGAGCAAAAATTAGGCATTTTACAAATGAAGATAATATTAAGATGTGTTGGCTGGGTGCGGTGGATCACGCCTGTAATCCCAGCACTTTGGGAGGCCGAGGCGGGTGAATCACAAGGACAGGAGTTCGAGACCAGCCTGGCCAATATGGTGAAACCTTGTCTCTACTAAAAGTAGAAAAATTAAATGGGCGTGGTGACATGCACCTGTAATCCCAGCTACTAGGGAGGCTGAGGCAGGAGAATCGCTTGAATTCGGGAGGCGGAGGTTGTGGTGAGCCGACATCGCGCCACTGGACTCCAGCCTGGGCGACAAAGCGAGACTCTGTCTCAAAA
>NW_016863069.1:0-805 GCF_001698545.2 Rhinopithecus bieti | reverse complement strand
TATGACTTTTTTGTTTTAGGTGCATTCGCAAATTAAATTTTATTATCTAATTAATATGCTTGCCAAATACTGAGTAAAATCTCTTGAGGAGAAATACTTTATGTTCATGCTAATAAAATATTTTAGTATTTCTGTTTGCTATAATTTTGTAAAGAAAACAGTTAACTTTTTTAGAGTTTATACACCCGTATATCTTTTAGGCCATAGGTTATCCCTGAGGGTTTTGTGCCACTATCTGGTTCTTAGTTCCCTTTTCAAAATACTTGATAACAGTGTGTAAAAACAAAATCTATAGTATGAGAAAGGAGTTCCATTCATATTTTTTTCTCCCTGGAATCCCCCAACCTCTGTCTCCCACCTAGTCTGTTTAATTAGAACTCCTTGGCATCCTACTGCTGGAGGCAATATCTGAAATCCTGGGTTAGGTTGCTCTTCAAACATTGAGTTTTGTCTTTAATCAATATAACCTTAAACTTATGTTGATAACTATGATATTCCCATTATGAACAAATTATTTTACTTCTCCATTTTTCCCCACTTTTCTTAAGATGTTACCAAATGTATATATTTACAATATGACTTGAATTTATAGGAGTGTACTGAAAAACAAGGCCAAATTGAACGAGTCATTAAGGAAAAAAAAGCAGTGGAAGAAGAACTAGAAAAGGTAAAAAAAAAAAAAAAAAGGAAATATAACTACCTAAAACTCAACTGCAAATATGCAACATTACTGTCTGTTTCCATCATGCCATCTACTAGCAATTCCTTTATTTGTTAGTATTGTCCTGGTAAGTTTTTCTTTTCT
>NW_016863068.1:4611-13976 GCF_001698545.2 Rhinopithecus bieti | reverse complement strand
TGGGTAGCATAATAAGACACCATCTCCAAAATATCATCATCATCATTATTAAAATAACTCAAGGGCATGGAATGTTCAAAAATTATTTAAAAGCCCAGTTACTAATTTTCCCATTACCAGCTTCATCAGTGTTGTTTGCTTAGACCTCAAATTGCCAGAACACATCTTTTATTTGAGGTGTGTGCCAGAACACACCTCAGATTGCCAGAACACAGCTTCAGAGAGATGATAGATATTTTGGGGTTCAATTGTTCTTTCATTTTGACTGTGTACTGGAGAATCTACGTATAGAGAGAATATAGAGAGAATCTACATATACATATGTATATTTATAAGTTAAAGATATTTTATTACTAATAATTATGTTCAATTTATCAGGTAATGGTCTAATATGGATATAATAATTATTTGTACTTTAGTGCATATAATCGATCTTTTTGTTAGATCAAGTCAAGAAACTTTATAAGCATGACCACAATAGTTTACACTATTAGATAAAAATATACTATTATGATATTTAGTTGACAATATTGAGCCTCTCTACAAAAGGATCCAAAATTGATTAAAAACCTAAGAGAAAGACATGATGGTATAAATTTTATATTCTAGCTCCAGGCACATAGTTAAATTGGCAACATGGCTTTATTGACAAAAAAAAAGGAAGAAAAGTTAATGTAACATTTTACCATACTATACAGAATTGGAAACATTTTGGAGAATTTTGTTTCAAAAAACTGTGGACAGAGCCAATGTGGACACCCCTGCATGCTAAAATATTTACAAATGGTTCTTCTATGTGATCAAAATGCTTAAAACTGTATCTGCTCAAAAGAAAGGCAAATCCTCAGATGACAGAAAAAAAAATCTCTAAGCAATCAAGGGAAATTCTACTGAATATAGTATAGACTTAGGGGATAGGGTCTAATACCTATGTGGAGATAAGATATCTGACTTTCATCAAGGTAAATCAGAGATTTATCTTTGAAATAGCATAAATTTGGGACCCTGAACAAGCTGACCCTTTAATTTAAAAAAAAAAAAAAATGGAAAGATTTTTCTCCTTAGTCTAAGAAAGCTATATGAAATTTGTTTTTCTTCCTGGAACTTCTAGAAACAAGCGAACAACCAAAAACATATTCTGTGTAAGAGTTAAAGCAACGTCAAAGTATACACCAAATGGGCATGTGGATTCAATTTCATACCACTCATCTGGTGCAGGAATCCTGAGGCCAATAAATGAACATGTAAGCACTGAGGGCAAAACAACCAAAAGCGAATGTAAAAACTATGGTGAATGCCTTGATGATTCAACCAGATTTTCCTAAATAAATGAGGCACTTCTTTCCTCTAGCTGTGTGGAGTGAGGCTTGGCTTAAACCTTTAACTACTAGCCTCTATGGGAATTACCTCTGCTGGAAAGTCAATTTGCACAGAGGCACATGCCTTTCCAGGGCCACTTTCCTCATAAGACTTGTCAACATGACAGCATAAAGGTCATGCTCTTTTGCCCCCAGACAATTTTCCAATATTCCTTGTAGGGTAAGATGAGCCGTGTGTTAAAACCGTATGAAGTGTATTGACCCTAACAGTATACCCTAAAAAATACTATGTGCAAATTTATTTTTTCTTCTTCAACTTTTAAGTTCGGGAGTGCATATGTAGGATGTGCAGGTTTGTGACATAGGTAAACATGTGCCATGGTGGTTTGCTACACAGATCAACCCATCACCTAGGTATTAAGCCCAGCATCCATTAGCTGTTCTTTCCGATGCTGTCCCTCACCTTGCCTGCCTCTGCAACAGGCCCCAGTGTGTTTTGTTCCCCCGCATGTGTCCATGTTACAATTGTTCAGCTACTACTTATAAGTGAGAACATGTGTTTCTTGGTTTTCTGTTCCTGCATTAGTTTGCTAAACATAAGTGTTTGCAGCTCCATCCATGTCCCTGCAAAGGACATGATTTTTTTTTTATTGTTTATGGCTGCATAGTTTTAGAGTCTGCTTCACAGAAAATGCAACCAGCAACAACAACATTTACACCCTAGAGCACACGGGACTACAACACACCCAAAAATGTATGTTTCTTGCCGAAGATAAGCTTAGTATTAAACAATTCAAAAGTTCAGAGGACATGATCTATAACAAGTGAGTCAAGAGACACCACAAACAAAATGAATATTATAAAGGTACATGACAAAGAGAGGCAGGCTGAATCAAGTTGGTGGAATAGAAAGCTCCACCAATTGTCCTCCCTACAAGGACACCAAGTTAACAACTATGTACATAGAAGGTGTTTACCTTCATAAGAACCAAAAATCAGGTGAACACCCATAGTTTCTGGTTTTAACTTGACATCACTGAATGAGGCACTGAAAAGATCAAAAAAGCAGCCCAGAAATGCTGACGCCACCTCCAGCTAGAATACGTGGTGCAGAGAGTCTCTGGGTGCTGGGGAAGGGAGAACACAGCAATTATGCGGCATTGAACTCAGTCAGTGCCGTTCTGTTAGAACAGAAAGGAAAACAGGACCAAACTCAGCTGATGCTGGCCCACAGAGGGAGCATTTAAACCAGCTGTAGCCAAAGGGGAATCACCAGTTTCAGTGGTACAAACGTGAGTGCCTGTAAACATTGCCATCCATGGCTACAGCACTCTGTGTCTCCAAGCAAACTTGAAAGGCAGTCTAGGCCATAAGGACTACAACTCTTAGGTGAGTCCTAGGGCTGAAATAGGCCCAGAGACAGTGGACTGGGGGGTGGGCCATATGACACACTGATGCACCAGCTGGGGCATCAAAAGGAGTGCTGGCATTACCCTTCCCCTAAGCCCAGGCTGCAGAGTTCATGGCTCCAAAAGGGAACCCTTCCTTCTGCTTAAGGAGAGGAGGGATAAGAGTGAAGAGGACTTTGTCTTACATCTAGGATACCAGCTCAGCCATAGCAGGCTAGGACACTGGTCAGAGTCCTCAGGTCCTTGTTCCAGGTCCTGGTTCCCAGATGACATTTTAGATATAGCCCCTGGTTCAGAAGGGAACGCAGGTTGCTTTGAAAAAAAAAAAAAAAAAAAAAAGCGAAGTCCTGTTAGCGTTATCACCTGCTAAGGGGGACTTGAATAAACAGCTGCAACACCCCCCCAGGTAGCATTAAGAGCTTTGGGTGAGTTCTTGAGACTTTTTGGTTTCAGTTACCAGGAATGAGCAACAGGAGGGCAGAGCCACCAAGCCCAGGATTTAGGGTCCCCAATCCAGCAGCTTGACTTTTGTATGACATTTCTGAATAACCTGGGTCAGAAGGGAGCCCACTGCCCTGAAGGGGTGAGTCCTAGTTCCCTGGAGCATTCACAACAAGCCGAATTCAGAGACCTTGAAGACTAGGGAAACAGTGGTAGCTGTCAGTACTCCCTTTCATATCCTGAGGTAGTGGTCTGCAGGGTGAGGTCCTCTTTCATTTATAAAGGAGAGGGAAGACAGAGAAAAAAAAATGTGTCTTGTGGCTTGTGTAAACAGCTAAATGCAATACACAAAACACTAAGAGTTCTAAGTCAATGACCTAGACGCCTGATTCAAGATGGTATTCAGTGTCTAACCAGGCGTGGGGACCTAATTGAAGGGAGAAGCATAAGCCTGGATGGCTTTGCCACCTGATAATTGTAGAACCCCAGGACCCTTGAATGAACATAGGCTAAGCAAGTCAGAGAGTAGTCTCAGCATGGCCCTTGGTGAGAAACAAACGGACTAATGCTGGCTCAAGGGTCTAACCCCAGTGCAGTCATAGGGTGATGGCCACAGGGGTGCTTTGTCACTAACATCCCCAGCTTTAGCTGGCTTAGAAGCAGCACACACCACACAGCACAACAACACACACACCACCAGAAGAGAGAGAGAGAGAGAGAGAGAGAATGTTTGGAAGAAAATAAGGGAAGGAACAAGAGTCTCCTTTGTGGTAGTCTAGAGATCCTCCTAATCTTGTTCAAGACCAACCAAGGCTATAAGTCTGCAAGAACCACAGAGTTAAGTGGTCTTGGGTTTCAACCCCTAAAGCAGATAAAGAGTAATCAAAACACGACCGAAGTTTTTTGAAAAAGTAATTTTGAAAAGCACCTTCCCCAAAGAAGGATGGCTACAAATAGTTCCAGATGTGAAAAGACGAAAACGAATACTTAGGCCGCTTCAATGTCCAAACACGACAAACATCACTAAACATCAACACCATTCCAGGAAAACCTGATCTCACCAATAAACTAAATAAAGCCATCAGGGACCAATCCTCCTGGAGAAACAAGAGATATGTGACTTCAGACCAGAGAGTTCAGAATAGTCATGCTGTTGAAAGAGAAATTTAAGATAACACAGGGAAGGAAATTCACAATTCTATCAGATAAATTTAACAAAGAGCTTGATATGATTAAAAATAAGAAATCAAGTAGAAATTCTGGAGCTGAAAAATGCACCTGGCATACTGAAGAAGGTATTGGAGCCCTTTTAAGAGCAGAATGGATTAAGCAGAAAGAAAAAAAATAGTGAAATGAAAGGCAGAGCTATTTGGAAATACACAGTTAGAGGACACACGCATACAAACAATAAAAAAACAATGAGTGTATGTTCAGCCATCTTGCATCCCCAGGGATAAACCCACCTTTGTTATCGATGAATGATCTTTCTATGTATTGTTGAATTTGGTTTTGCTAGTCTTTTTTTGAAGCATTTTTGCATCAATATTTATCCAGAGAATATTGGCCTGTAGTTTTCTTTTTTTCTTTTTCTTCTTTTTTTTTTTTTTTTTTTGATGTGTTTTTGTCTGCTTTTGGTAATCTGGGTAATTCTGGCCCTATAGATGAGTTTTGGAAATATTGCCCTTCTCCTCTATTTTTTTCAGATATTTTGAGAGGATTCGTATTAGGTTCTTTAAAGTATTTGATAGATCAGCAAGTGAACTTCAGTCCCTCTGCTTTTTCTTTACTGGAAGATGTTTTTTATTAAGGCTTTGATCTTTTTAATTTTTTGGTCTAATGCAAGTTTTAGATTTCTTCCTGTTTCAATCCAGTAGGTTTATCATGTAATATAGAAATTTGTCCTATTTTCTTCTAGATTTTCAAATTATTGGCATATAGTGCCTCATAGTAGCCTATGATACTTTGGATTTCTTGCATGCAGTTGTAATGTTTTCCTTTTTAAATTCTGAATTTTTCCTTGATTTATTTTGGATCTTCTCTTTTTTCTTATTTAGTCTTGCTAAAGGTTGGTCCAATTTTTGTATAACTTTGGCACCAACCAACCTTTTCGTTTCATTGATCTTTATTTTATTCAATTTCATTTATTTCTTCTCTGATTTTTATTATTTATTTTCTTCTAAGTTTTGGGTTCAGTTTTCTCTTGCTTTTCTACTTCTTTAAGATGCATCATTAGATTGTTTATTTGAAGATCTTTTTCTCTTTTTTGATGTAGTCACGTATAGCTATAAATTTTCCTATTGGTACTCCTTTTGCTGTATCCCATAAGTTTTGATATGTTGTATTTTCATTATCATTTGTTTCATGAATATTTTCAATTTTTTTCTCAATTTCTTCATTAACTGGTCATTAAGAAGTCTATTGTTTAACTCTCATTTATTTGTATATTTTCCAAAATTCCTCTTTTATTGATTTCTAGTTTTATTTCTATTGTGGTTACAGAAGATACTTGAGGTTATTTTAATTTTATTAAATGTTTTAAGACTTGTTTATGACCTAACATACGATCTATCCTTGAGAAAAATTCATTTGCTGAGGAAAAGAATGTGTATTCTGCAGGTTTTGGATGAAATGTTCTATAAATAGCTATTAGATCCATTTGGTCTATGGTGCAGATTAAGTTTGATGTTTATTTGTTGATTTTCTCTGTGGAAGATCAGTCCAATGTTGAAAGCGGGGTGTTGAAGCCTCCAGTTACTATTTTATCAGGGGCCTATCTCTATGTTTACCTCTAATAATATTTCTTTATACATCTGGGTACTCCAGTGTTGGGTGCATATATATTTAAGATTGTTATATCCTCTTGCTGAGTTTACTCTTTTGTTATTGTGTAGTGACCTTCTAGGTATTTTCTTACAGTTTTTCTCTTGAAATATGTTTTACCTTATATAATTACAATAACTTCTGCTCTTCTTTGTTTTCCTTGGAATGGAATTAAAAAGCTTTTTCTCAGTCCATGTGTGTCTTTATATGTGAACTATATTTCTTGTAGGCAACAGATCAATGGTTTTGTTTTTTCCTTCTATTCAGCCAGTCTATATCTTTTGATTGGAGAGTTTAGTCTATTTACATTCAATGTTATTATTGATAAGAAAGGACTTACTCCTGCCATTTTTTAAAATTTGTTTTCCAGTTATTTGTTGTCTTTTCTTCATTTTTTTTCCTGTGTTCCTCTAGTGAAAATAATCTTCTCTAGTGATATGATTTAGTTTATTGCTTTTATTTTTTGTGTATTCATTGTGTGCTTTTGGTTTAAAGTAACTATGAGGCTTGCAAATACTTTCTTATAATCCATTATTTTAATCTGATAGCAAATTAACACCTTTTACATAAACAAACAATCAAAAGAAAACAATAAAATTTGCCTCAAATTAGTCCCCTGGCTTTTCATCATTTTGTTGTTTCTATTTATATCTTATTGTACTATGTCTTCAAAAGCTGTAGTTATTATTTTTGATTGGTTCATCATTTAGTCTATCTACTTTGGAAAATAGTTTAGACACCACATTATAGTGTCATAATATTCTCTGGTTTTCTGTGTACTTACTATTACCAGTGAGTGTTTTACCTTCAGGTGACTATTTATTGCTCATTAATGTCCTTTTCCTTCTGATTGAGGTATTCCCTTTAGCATTTCTTGTAGGTCAGGTGTGGTATTGATGAAATACCTTTGCTTTTGTTTGTCTGGAAAAGTTCTTATTTCTCCTTCATGTTTGAAAGATATTTTCACCAAATATAGTATTTTAACGTATTTTTTCTCACCATTTTAAATATGTTACGTCACTCCCTTCAGGCCAGTAGGGTTTCCACTGAAAGGTCTGCTGCCAGATGTGTAGGAGCTTCATTGTATGTTATTTGTTTCCCCTCCCTTGTTGCTTTTAAAATGTTTTCTTTATTCTTGTTCTTTGGGAGTTTGCATATCAAATGCTTTGAGGTTGTCTTCTTTGGGTTAAATCTTCCTTGTATTCTATAATCTTATTTTACTATGATATTGATATTTTCCTATATGTTGCAGAAGTTCTCTGTTATTATCCCTTTGAATAAATTTCTACCCCTGTCTCTTTCTCTACCTTCTCTTTAAGGCCAATACCTCTTAGGTTTTCCCTTTTGAGGCTATTTTCTACATCCTATAGGTGTGCTTTATTGTTTTTTGTTCTTTTTTTCTTTTGTCTCATTTCTGTGTTTTCAAATAACCTGTCTTCAAGCTCACTAATTTTTTCTTCTGCTTGAATCATTCTGCTATTAAGGGACTTTGATACATTCTTCAGTATGCCAGTTGGATTTATTACCTCCAGAATTTCTGCTTGATTCTTTTTAACTATTTTAATTCATTTGTTAAATTAATCTGATAGAATTCCGAATTTCTTCTATGTGTTTTCTTGAATTTCTTTGGGTCTCCTCAACACAGCTATTTTGAACTTTCTGTCTGAAAGTTTACATATCTTGCTTTCTTCAGGATTGCTTCCTGGTGGTTTTAGTTCATTTGGCAAGATCACATTTTCATGCATGGTTTTGATCCTAGTAGATGGTATTTGGCATCTGGGCATTGAAAAGTTGGGTATCTATTATGGTCTTCATAGTCTGGACTTACTTGTAGCCACATTTCTTGGAAAGGCTTTCCAGGATTTGAGTGTTGATATAAGTTGTTTCTACTTTAGAAGGCAACCCAGGCCCAGTAATGCTGTGTTTTTTGTAGACTCCTAGAGGTACCACCTTGATGGTCTTGGGCAAGATCTGGAGACTTCTCTTGATTGCCTGGCAGAGACTCTTGTCATTTTCCCTTCCTTTTTTCTGAAATATATACAGCCTCATTCTCTGTTCTGAGCCACCTAACCTGAGGGTGGAGTGACACAAGCACTCCTGTTTGTGACACCACTATGACTGTGCTGGGTCAGACTTGAAGCCAGCACAGCACTGGGTCTCACCCAAGACCTGCTGTAAACACTCCCTGGCTACTGCCTATATTTTCTCAAGGCCCTGGGGCTCTACAATCATCAGGTGGTAAAGCCAGTCATGCCTGTGTCAGTTGTTTCGGGGCAGTGAGTTCCCCCAGGGATTGGGTGCATCCAGAAGTTCCATTTGGGACTCAGGGACTAGATTAAAAAACCTTAGAAGTCTACCTGGTATTCTATTGTATTTCAGTTGAGATGGCACTCAAACCACAAGATGCAGTCCTACCCACTCTTTCCTCCTCTTACTAAAGGCAGAGGAGCCTAGGTTTGTTGCCACCACCCCCTCAGGCCATGAGAAGTACTGCCAGACTACCGTCAATGTTCCCTTAAGCCCTAAAGACTCTTAAGTTAGATTGTGGTAAATGCCACCTGGCCTGGGATTCACCTTTCAGGTCAGTAGGCTCCCCTTTGGCCCAGTGTACGTCTAGAAATGTGCCCCAAGAGTCGAGTTCTGTAATTGGGAAACTTCAGAGTATACTTGGTGTTCTGCCTCCCTGTGGCAGTGTTGGTACCTGAAGCCAGCATGTTTCAGAGGCTCACCAAGGTCCTCAAAGTAGTACCTAGGTCTCGCTAATAATTATTCAGGCACCAAGGGCTCTTTAATTAGAAGGTGATCAATGCTGGCAGGACTGGGTTCTTTCTTTCAAGACAGCAGCTTCTTTTGTGACCCACGATGTATCTAAAAATGTCCCCTGGGTGCTTGTTCCTGGAATGGGGCCTCACAACTCTGATCAGTGCCCTTTCTTGCTGTGGCTGAGCTAGTATCCAAGATTCATGACAAAATCCTCCCTCTCCTCACCTCAAGTACATTGACATAAGTAAGGTACAAAGGTTCTAGACTCTCCACATCTTCCTCCAAATCTGTTATTTTCTCTTTTTTAAAAAAATAATAAGTCATCTTATTAGGTGTGAAGTGGCATGGAATTGTGGGTTTGATTTACATTTCTCTAATGGTTAATGATGTTGAGCATCTTTTCATGTGCTTACTGGCTATTTGTATATTATCTTTAGAGAAATATCTAAGTTCTTTGCACAGTTTTTTAAATTAGTTGTTATGTTTTCATTGAGTAGGTAATTTTTTATATAGTCTGGATGTTAATACATTATCAGATATATGAATTGCAAATTTCACCCCATTTCATAAATGCCTTTTCCCTTCATTGTTATTGTGTTTTAATGCACAAAAG
>NW_016863068.1:0-3636 GCF_001698545.2 Rhinopithecus bieti | reverse complement strand
TGATTCATTTTGAATTAATTTTTGTACTTGGCAAAAAATAAGACTTTAACTTCACTTTTTTTGAATATGTAAGTTTTCCAATACTAATTATTGAAAAAATGGTATTTTCCTGCTTGAATGTTTTTGATAGACTTGTTGAAAACAATTTCCCATATACATAGAAGTGTATTTCTAGGCTCTCAGTTTTATTCAATTAGTGTATATGTCTTTCTTTATGTCATTGCTAAGCTGTTTCGTTTGGTGTAATTTTTTTTTTTGGTTTTGAGACACAGTCTTGCTCTGTCACCCAGGCTGGAGTGCAATGACATGATCTCGGCTCACTGCAACCTCCGCCTCCCAGTTTCAAGCAATTCTCCTGCCTTAGCCACCTGAGTAGCTGGGATTACAGTTGCCCGCCATGATACCTAGCTAATTTTTGTATTTTTAGAAGAGACGGGGTTTCACAATGTTGGTCAGGCTGGTCTTGAACTCCTGACCTCAGGTGATCTGCCCACCTCGGCCTCCCAAAGTGTTGGGATTACAGGCATCAGCCACCACACCCAGCCTGTTTGGTGTAATTTTGTAGTATGTTTTGAAATTAGTAGCGGTGTCTCTCTGGACAAGGCATCTCTGAAAGAAAGGCAGCAGCCCCAGTCAGGGGTTTATACATAAAACTACCATTTCCCTGGGACAAAGCACCTGGGGGAAGGAGCAGCTGTGGGAGCAGATTCAGCAGACAAGCATTCCTGCCTGCCAGCTCTGAAGAGAGCAGCAGATCTCCCAGCACAGCGTTCGAGCTCTGCTAAGGGACAGACTGCCTCCTCAAGTGGGTCCCTGACCCCTGTGCCTCCTGACTGACAGAAGCCTCTGATCGGGGTCAACAGACACCTCATACAGCAGAGCTCTGGCTGGCATCTGGTGGATACCCCTCTGAGACTAAGCTTCCAGAAAAAGGAACTGGCAGCAATCTTTGCTGTTCTGCAGCTTCCATTGGTGATACCCAGGCAAACAAGATCTGGAGTGGACCTCCAGCAAACTCCAGCAGACCTGCAGCAGAGGGGCCTGACTGTTAGAGGGAAAAATAAACAGAAAGGAATTGCATCAACATCAACAAAAAGGACATCTACACAAAAAACCCATCTGAAAGTTACCAACAGTGAAGAACAAAGGTAGATAAATCCATGAAGATGAGGAATAACCAGTTGAAAAAGACTGAAAATTCCAAAAACCAGAACACCTCTTCTCCTCCAAAGGATCACAACTTCACAACTCCTCTCCAGCAAGGGGAAAACAAAACAAAACAAAACAAAACAAAATTGGATGGAAAATGAGTTTGATGAATTTACAGAAGTAGACTTCAGAAGGTGGGTAATAACAAACGCCTCTGAGCTAAAGGAGTATGTTCTAACCCAATGCAAGGAAGCTAAGAGCCTTGAAAAAATTGGTTAGAGGAATTGATAACCAGAAAAACCAGTTTATAGAAGAAAATTGATGACTTGATGGAGCTCAAAAACACAGCACAAGAACTTCATGAAGCATACACAAGTATCAATAGCTGAATTGATCAAGTGGAAGAAAGGAATTCAGAGATTGAAGATCAACTTAATGAAATAAAGCATGAAGACAAGATTAGAGAGAAAAGAATGAAAAGGAACGAAGAAAGCCTCCAAGAAACATGGGACTATGTGAAAAGACCAAACTTACGTTTGATTGGTGTACCTGAAAATGACAGGGAGAAGGAGCTAAGTTGGAAAACACATATCAAGATATTATCCAGAAGAATTTTCCCAACCGAGCAAGACAGGCCGGCCAACATTCAAATTCAGGAAATACAGAGAACACCACAAAGATCCTCCTCAAGAAGAGCAACCCCATAGGTTGAAATGAAGGAAAAAAAGTTAAGGTCAGCCAGAAAGGTTGGGTTACCCACAAAGGGAAGTCCATCAGACTAATAGAGGACGTCTCTGAAGAAAACCTACAAGCCAGAAGAGAAGTGGGGGCCAATATTCAATATTTTTTTAATGTTTTTTTTTTTAATTTTTTTATTATTGTTATACTTTAAGTTCTAGGGTACATGTGCATAACGTGCAGGTTTGTTACATATGTATACTTGTGCCATGTTGGTGTGCTGCACCCATCAACTCGTCAGCACCCATCAACTAGTCATTTACATCAGGTATAACTCTCAATGCAATCCCTCCCCGCTGCCCCCTCCCCATGATAGGCCTCGGTGTGTGATGTTCCCTTTCCCGAGTTCAACATTTTTTTTAAAATAAGAATTTTCAACCCACAATTTCATATCCAGCTAAATTAAGCTTCATAAGTGAAAGAGAAATAAAATCCTTTACAGACAAGGAAATGCTGAGAGATTTTGTCACCACCTGGTCTGCCTTACAAGAACTCCTGAAGGAAGCACTAAATAGAGAAGGGAAAATCAGTACAAGTCACTGCAAAACATACCATATTGTAGAGACTGTCAATGCTCTGAAGAAACTGCATCGACTAATGGGCAAAATAACAAGCTGGCATCATGATAACAGATAACAGGATCAAAGTCACACATAACAATATAAACATTGAATGTAAATGGGCTAAATTCCCCAATTAAAAGGCACAGACTAGCAAATAGGATAAACAGTCAAGACCCATCTGTGTGCTCTATTCAGAAGACCCATCTCACGTGTAAAGAAAGACATAAGCTCAAAATAAAGGGATAGAGGAATATTTACCAAGAAAATGGAAAGAAAAAAATGCAGGGGTTGTAATTCTAGTCTCTGATAAAGCAGACTTTAAACCAATAAAGATCAAAAAAGACAAAGAAGGGNGAACTCTCAACCCCAAATCAACAGAAGATGCATTCTTCCCAGCACCACATTGCACTTAGTCTGAAATTGACCACATAATTGGAAGAAAAACGCTCCTCAGCAAATGCAAAAGAATGGAAATCATAACAGTCTCTCAGACCACAGGGCAATCAAATTAGAACTTGGAATTAAAAAACTCACTCAAAACCACACAACTACATGGAAACTGAACAACCTGCTCCTGAATGAGTACTGGATAAATAATGAAAGGAAGGCGAACTAAAAACGTTTTTTGAACCCAGTGAGAACTAAAATGCAACATACCAGAATCCCTGGGGCACAGCTAAAGCAATGTATAGAGGGGAATTTATAGCACTAAATGCCCACAGGAGAAAGTGGGAAAGATCTAAAATCAACACCCTAACATCACAATTAAATGAACTAGAGAAGCAAGGGCAAACAAATTCAAAAAATAGCAGAAGACAAGAAATAACTAAGATCAGAGCAGAACTGAAAGAGATAGACACACACACACACACAAAAAATCCCTTCAAAAAATCATTGAATCTAGGAGCTGGTTTTTTGAAAACATTAACAAAATAGACAGACTGCTAGCCAGAATAATAAGAAAAGAGAGAAGAATCAAATAGAAACAATAAAAAATTGTAAGGGGATATTAACACTGATCCCACAGAAATACAAACTACCATCAGAGACTACTGTAAACACTTCTATGCAAATAAACTAGAATATCTAGAAGAAATGGTTAAATTTCTGGACACATACACTCTCCCAAGTCTAAACCAGGAAGAAGTTGAATCCTTGAATAGACCAATAACAAGTTCTGAAATTG
>NW_016863067.1:0-807 GCF_001698545.2 Rhinopithecus bieti | reverse complement strand
ATTCCCTATTTAATAAATGGTGCTGGGAAAATAAACCTCTTTTCTTTATAAATTACTCAGTCTCAGGCAGGCATTTATAGCAGTGTGAGAACAGACAATACACATATACATTATGACATTCGTTCAGCAAACAATTACAAAGCACCTAGTATGTGCCAGACATTGTGTTAAGGAATTTGGTACAAGTAATATTTTGAATAAATAATGTACCACGGTAGAATCAGAAACACAGTAAAATCAGAAAAAAAATTAATTTTGGAACAATATTTCTGCTAGCTGAGACAGGCTGACAGCTTCAGAGTTTACCAAAGTTGCTGACTTGTTTTCTTGCCTATGTCCTGGTATTCTTATCCTAGCATAAAAAGCCTTGCTGAGGCAGAAGGTGGCTGCAATAGCAAGGTTTCAGTATGGTTAATATACTACTTCTGATTATCAGACTTTATTACATATTCCCAGAGTACTTGCTTGGTTTCTTAAGCCTAGTTGGAGACTTATTGAAAACTTATTACAAGGTAAAGTATTAGTTTGAGTTGTAAGGGAAAATGAAGAAGTTGAACACATACTTCTTACTCATCAGGAATTTAAAATATTGCAATACTACAAAAGAGTTTTTTGAACTAAAAATTCAGTTGATGAACACACAAATTCCTATAATAATGATTGATAACAAAAGGGCTAAAAAACTTATTCACACATGGAAAGATCAAAAGAAATAAATCAAAGCTGAGAAAAAGAGTTAGTAGGACTAAATTGATGATTGGGAAATGACTTCATCTTTTGTATCTTCTAGAAGTAAATCTCTTCTCA
>NW_016863066.1:0-832 GCF_001698545.2 Rhinopithecus bieti | reverse complement strand
TTTTTTTGCTTCTTTTTGAGACAGGGTCTCCCTCTGTCATCTAGGCTGGGGTGCAGTGACATGATCACGGATCACTGCACCTTGACCACCCTAGCTCAAGCAATCCTTCTGCCTCATCCTCCAAAGTAGCTGGTGCATGCCACCAAGCCTCCAGGGTTTATGTTTGTTTGTTTGTTTGTTTGTAAAGTGGTTTTCAAATTCTTTGCACACCAGAATTTGTGGGCTGCCACTAAAATATTTTTTAATTGCCCAATTACTTCCTAAGATGAAGCAACAGTGAACAATTTTGTATCCTCTTGTTTCTAACACAGGGTCTGGCTCCTGGTGACTATTAAAATGTTAATTACAAAAGACTAAAAAAAAACACTTTGTTAATTAGAGGAACTCACTGAGGAACTGAGTATATACATAGAAAAAAAAATACCTATAGATCCTTGAGTATACTTGCTTTTAAAGAGGAGGAATTAAAAGAGTCTTTTAAAACATGAATGTGGCCAGGAGCTCACGCCTGTAATCCCAGCACTCTGGGAGGCCGAGGCGGGTAGATCACTTTGAGGTCAGGAGTTTGAGACCAGCCTGGACAACATGGTGAAACCCCATCCCTACTAAAATAGAAAATTAGACAGACATGGTGGCCCGCGCCTGTAGTCCCAGCTACATGGGAAGCTGAGGCAGGAGAATCACTTGAACTTGGGAGGCAGAGGCTGCATTGAGCCGAGATCGCACCACTGCACTCCAGGCTGAGCCACAGAGCAAGAACATGTCTCAAAAAAAAATAACAAATCAAAATAAAATGAATGCTTTCCAAAGGCAAATCCTCAGCTTTCTGCTC
>NW_016863065.1:4169-8295 GCF_001698545.2 Rhinopithecus bieti | reverse complement strand
TTATAAAACATTGAAATATCCTTCATCTCTTTTAAATTCCCTATCAACATCACATCCACATGCATTTTCCCAGTTTATGACTTTAGTCCACTGTCTCCTTCATCAATCTCGTGACCCCCAATACACATTTGTCCAGTTGATCATTACAAATAGTAAGTGTAGGGCCAGCGAGGTGGCTCACACCTGTAATCCCAGCATTTTGGGAGGCTGAGGCGGGCGGATTGCCTGAGCTCAGGAGTTCAAGACCAGCCTAGGCAACATGGTGAAACCCAGTCTCTACTAAAATTCAAAAAATTAACTGGGAGAGGTGGCACGGGCCTGTAGTCACAGCTACTCAGGAGGCTGAGGCAGGATAATCGCTTGAACCTGGGAGGCAGAGGTTATAGTGAGCCCTGACTATGCCACTGCACTCTAGCCTGGGCGACAGAGCAAGACTCCGTCTCAAAAAAAAAAGCATAGCAACTTTCTACTATAAAACTTCCATTATGGACCGGGCGTGGTGGCTCAAGCCTGTAATCCCAGCACTTTGGGAGGCCGAGACGGGCAGATCACGAGGTCAGGAGATCGAGACCATCCTGGCTAACACAGTGAAACCCGTCTCTACTAAAAAATACAAAAAACTAGCCGGGCGAGGTGGCGGGCGCCTGTAGTCCAAGCTACTCGGGAGGCTGAGGCAGGAGAATGGCGTAAACCCAGGAGGCGGAGCTTGCAGTGAGCTGAGATCCGGCCACTGCACTCCAGCCTGGGCGACAGAGCTAGACTCCGTCTCAACAAAAAAAAAAAAAAAAAAAAAAAAATCCATTATGTGCCAGGCATTTCTAGATGTTTTATGTATGATCCTCCCAATAACACTTCACAACAGGAATTATCCTGAGATATGGAAGAGACTGAATTTTAAGTGACAAAATCACAATACAAGCCTGGTTTAACAACAAAGCCTACAATCTTTCCAACACAATTCCTCACTCACCAAGCCTTGTATTTATTTATTTATTTATTTATTTATTTATTTATTTTGAGGCAGGGGTCTTGCTCTGTTGCCCAGGCTAGAGCAGAGGCTTGATCATAGCTCACTGCAACCTCCAACTCCTGGGCTCAAGTTATCTTCCCGCCACAGCCTCCTGAGTAGGTGGGACTATAGGCAACCAAGTCCTACGATACTTTATCAGTATCTTCTAAGTTTGACCCTAGCTATCTTTTTTTTTTTTTTGAGGCGGAGTTTCGCTCTTGTCCCCCAGGCTGGAGTGCAGTGGCATGATCTCAGCTCACTGCAACCTTCGCCTCCCGGGTTCAAGCGATTCTTCTGTCTCAGCCTCCCAAGTAGCTGGGATTACAGAAGCGTGCCACCATACCCGGCTAATTTTTGCATTTTTAGTACAGACGGGGTTTCACCATGTTGGTCAGGCTGGACTCGAACTCCTGACCGCAAGTTATCCGTCCTCCTCAGCCTCCCAAAGTGCTGGGATTATAAGCGTGAGCCACCACGCCCGGCATGACCCTAGCTATCATTTTCTACAATTGTCACCCTACTTCAGACCTTAATAACTTTACATCTCTAGCCTGCAAGAACAGCCTCCAAGTTGATGTCACATTCACTCTTTTACTAATCAAAATCCCAGAGCGACAAGTATCACTCTTCTAAAGCATCACAAAGGGAAGCCTCTAAGACTGTAAACTAGCAAAGCAGAAAAAAAGGAAAGTCAACTAATATTGACAAGAGCATTTACCATTATACTATATGCTTTCACGTCATGTGATAAACTTAAATTCTCACAAAACTATTATTAATGTAACTATTATCACCTTTACTACTGACAAGAAAACTGAGGGATTATTACAAATGAGAAATCCAAGCCTCAGAGATTGAGCAACATGCTCACAGTCACACTAAATATGGAGTTGGAATTTGAATCTATGACACTCTAAGCCTAGGACACTTTGATTCCAAAGTCCTTTTCTTTTCATTATACCATCCTGCCTCTCACTCAACAGTCTATGATGGTTTACAATTCCTTATGTCATCAAATCCCAAGTAATACATACATAAAAGGTACTATGAAATTGCTCCATTCTTGGTTCTTGCTATTTGGCAGCATGTTTTCTACTCCTTTCAAGAAAACCTACTGGCTAATTCCCCCCTCTACACACACAACTTGCTTATTTCTAAGTATCTCCAAACCTTTAGACAAGCCATGTTTTCAAACCAAAATGCTCTGCTGCTCCTTCTCCACCAAACCTTGCCTCACTTTCAAAATTCTACTCAAAATTCACCTCCATGAAAGCTTTATTAGCAATCTACACCCACTTCCAATTATTCCCAAGAAGCAACCTTGTAAATCAAGCCACGCAAAGGAGCCAATGCCAAGGAAGGAAAAAGCTAAGGGTATAGGTGAAGGCACCTCTAGAGGACAAGAGAAATTAGAAATGAGCATCCCAGAGTACTGAGATTCTATCAAATGTAGCATCCTCCTTTTCCAGGAAGTTAGCTCATAAAACTCACCTAGGGAAATTCGCAGCCTTTTCCTTACCATCCCTAGTCAAGACAACAAACACAAACCTGGAAATTATAACTTCTACTGAAAATAATAACTGCCACCATCTCCCCTCAGTCAGGGTGCTCAAAAATGACAGCTATTGACTTACCTATTCTGGCAGCCCATCAAAACTAAATATAACACTCTATATATAGAAACAGGAGCTCATAGTTGGTTCGTCTTACTATGACTAATTGTTCTGCATTTATTTATGTCATCTTCCCCACAAGATAACAATATCCTTAAAGACAGGGCTTATATCTTCTATTTTTCGTGGGTTAATTTTCGTATATGCAGTATAGTTAATTCTTTTCATATAAGCAGCACTCAAATCCATAAGCTGTCCCGAAAAAATTAAGTTCAAGTATTTACCAAGGTTTTATTCACATTTATCAGCAGCCTGAAATCTAGTTCGAAGAGATGGACAATGAATGAATAACGAGCAACTTCATATAAAACTTTCAAGCAGGCCGGGCAGGGTGGCTCAAACCTGTAATCCCAACACTTTGGGAGGCAAAGGTGGGTGGATCACCTGAGATCAGGAGTTCGAGACCAGCCTGGTCAACATGGCAAAACCTCATCTCTACTAAAAATACAAGAAAAATTAGGTGGGAGTGGTGGCGTGCACCTGTAGTCCCAGCTACTGGGGAAGCTGAGGTGGGAGAATCACTTGAACCTGGTAGGTGGATGCTGCAGTGAGGCAAGATTGCGCCACTGCGCTCCAGCCTTGGTGATAGAGAGAGACTCCGTCAGGGGCGTGGCGGGGGAGTTTCAGGCAGTGAGAGGTAGAATAGGGCAGTGCAAAGAATGAACTATAAAGAACTGTGGACCAATAGCTCTAGATTCCACACCACTAAATTGAACTCCTCAAGTTCCGAAAATGGACTTCATTGATCTTTTGAGACAGCATGTAGCTCTTGCCGCCCAGGCTGGAATGCAGCACCTCGTTTTTGCTCACTGCAACCTCCCCCTCCCTGGGTTCAAGCGATTCTCATGCCTCAGCCTCCCGAGTAGCTGGGACTACAGACGCACGCCACCATGCCCAGCTAACTTTTGTACTTTTAGTAGAGACGGGGTTTCTCCATGTTGGCCAGGCTGGTCTCGAACTCCTGGCCTTATGTGATCTGCCCGATGCTGGGTTTACAAAGGCCTGAGCCACCACACCCAGCCAACTTCATTATCTTTGAAACACACTGCCTAGGCCGGGCGCGGCGGCTCACGCCTGTAATCCCAGCACTTTGGGAGGCCAAGGCGGGCTGATCACCAGGTCAGGAGATGGAGACCATCCTGGCTAACATGGTGAAACCCTATCTCTACCAAAAATAAAAATAAAAATAAAAATTAGCCGGGCAAGGTGGCGGGCGCCTGTAGTCCCAGCTACTGAGGAGGCAAAGGCAGGAAAATGGCATGAACCCAGGATGCGGAGCTTGATCTCAGCTCACTGTAACCTCCGCCTCCAGTTTGAAGCAATTCTCCTGTCTCAGCCTCCCGAGTAGCTGGGATTACAGGCAGGTAATCCCACACCTGGCCAATTTTTTTGTATTTTTAGTAGAGAAGGGGTTTCACCATGTTGGCCAGACAGGTTTCGAACT
>NW_016863065.1:0-1362 GCF_001698545.2 Rhinopithecus bieti | reverse complement strand
AGGGGGAGGGGGGAAAAACCCGGAAAGACCGGCTATCCTAAGAGAAAGAAGTAACTACTTTACTAACGGCTTTTGATTCGACGCTACGGGATCAGGAGGATGGATACGTGGAAAGCGGTTGGTCAAAGAAAATACTCAGTCCCGCCCGCTCCCACTGCTCTGCGCGCGAGCTTTCTCACGGCACCGAATTAGAGCAATGGCTCTTCCTCCAGTCAGAAGGAGCTGCTCTGGTCACGTGGCTTACGCTCTGGCAACCTCGGATTCCTGTGCCACAATACCCGGAAGTAGAGATAAGAGCCGGTCTTTGTGCTGCCTGCGATTTCACCGCTTCTTCCCAAGGAGACCCTTGACGTAAATTATACAGGCATTCCCCAGCTATGCTGAAGGTATCTTTGCAGGTTACTTGTTTTGAGTTGACATTTTTCCCTAGAAATTGATTTTTTGACCGGGCGCGTTGGCTCAGGCCTGTAGTTCCACCACTTGGAGAGGCCGAGGTGGGAGGATCGCTTGAGCCCACGAGTATGAGGCCAGCTAGGGCAAGAAAGCGAGACTGCATCCCTACACAAAATCTAAAAAATTAGCCAGATGTGGTGGCCAGTTCCTGTAGTCCAGCTATTGGGGGGTCTGAGGTGGGAGCCAGGAGTTGGAGTCTGCAGTGACCTGTGATCGGGCCATTGCACTCCAGCCCGCCTCAAAAGAAATACTTTTCCCCAACGTTTTATTTCGGAAAATGTGAAATTTTAGTAAAATGAACAGCTGACCCTTAACCTAGACTCACAATTGTTAACATTTTCCTAGGATTTTTATTTTTCTAAACCATTTACGGGCATCTTGTTCTTCACTCCTAAAAATAAGCGTCTTAGCTACGGAACCAAAGTACCTTTATCACATCTTTAGGAAGTAAGTCAATATTATTTAACAAAGAGTCCGCACTTAAATTTCCCCAGTTGTCCTAGTTGGGACATTTTACGGGGTTTCGTCATGTTGCACAGGCTGGTTTCAAACTCCTGGGCTCAAGCAATCTGCTCGCTTCAGCCTCCCGAAATGCTGGGATTACAGGTGTGAGCTACCACGCCCGGCCTTCACCTTGCTTTTTTTACTTATTATAATAACATAGACTGAAATAATTTCTGTACCACACCATAGCGCTCTTCCTCATTCTCCTTTTTTCCACTCAAGGATCCATTCACGTTTCATGCATTGTATTTGGTCATCTTCCTTTAGTCCAGAATCCACCTGCCTTTTTTTTGTTTTCATGACACTAAATATTTGGAAGAAGCCAGGCAAGTTGTCTTGAAAACATTCCATGATCTGAATTTCTCTTGTTTCCTTAGATTGATTCAGGTTAAAATACACGGCCGG
>NW_016863064.1:0-3529 GCF_001698545.2 Rhinopithecus bieti | reverse complement strand
CTCCCAACCTGATATTGATATTTTAAGTCTAAAATGGGATTGTTCTTTGGGTTCTTTTTTTTTTTTTTTTTTTTTTTTTTTTTTTTTTTTTTTCGAGATGGAGTCTTGCACTGTCACCCAGGCTGGAGGGCAGTGTTGTGATCTTGGTTCACTGCAAGCTCTGCCTCCCAGATTCATGCCATTTTCCTGCCTCAGCCTCACAAGTAGCTGGGTCTACAGGGGCCTGCCACCATGCACAGCTAATTTCTTGTATTTTTAGTAAAGACAGTGTTTCATCATGTTAGCCAACATGATCTTGTTCTCTTGACTTTTTGATCCACCTGCCTCAGCCTCCCAAAATTCTAGGATTACAGGTGTGAGCCATCATGACTGGCCAAGCCATATTTTTCCTACTGCTTTATAACATATCACTACAAACGTGGAAGCTTCAAATTACATATGTTTATTTTCTTGGAGTTCCCTTAGGTCGTGTCCAGAAATGGCATAGGTGGGTCTTTGGCTGGCTTTTGAAGGCTTCAGTCATCATCTCATGTGGAGCCCCAGTCTTCACTCTAACAAGGTTGTGGGTTGAATTCGTTTTCTTCTGGGTTGAATTTGTTTTCTTCTGACTGCAGAATGCATGATGACTAAAGAGATCTGCTATTTCATACCACTTGCTCCTAGGCCTTCTCTTAGAAGGCTAACTGAATTAGTGAGGTCTACCGAAGAAAATCTTTTTAACTGAAACTCAACTGATTAGGAAACTTAATTGCATGTAGAAAATGACATCTACAAAACTACCTGTAGTTTTGCTAACTACTGTAACCTAGTCTCTGTCTTGACATCAATCACAGTGAAAGGCCCTTCCTATACTCAAAGGCTAGGATTACGCAGTACATGTAGTCTAGCAGGTGTACATCTTAGAGGCTGTGTGATAATTCTGCCCCTCACACTTAGCATAGAACCAGATATTTTCTTACAGATTCTGTGCCATGCTGTAAAATGACTGAGTGAGTCAGTTTTGTCTGTGATTTAAGCAATGTCAATTTTATTTCCAACGTCATCTTTCTTCTCAAAAGACTTACTTAACCTGCAAAGAACTCTAATGAGAGATTTTGCTGGTTTTTGAGAAATTAGACGTATGCAAGAACTGTATTCCTTTATCCGTTTTGTTTTTTAAAAATTTCTGCTAAGAGTTTATATGATTTAGACTCCAAAGAGTAACATCAGTCATAAAGATTCAGGAGACAGCTACCACATAATCCTCAGGTTTAGGAATTGTACTTGTTCAAGATAGCAAAACAAAATAACATCACATACACTTCAGATGTATTGCTGCCTGTTAACCATGCATATAGAATGCTGAGTGAAATTCAGGATCTAGTTAAGACTCATGACTTAGGGTGGAAACAAATAGATTACAGATTGTGCAATTTGAATTCTGCAAAGAACAATAACATATTTTCTCAGATATCTTCATCCCAAGAGCTGAAAGTCCTGACATTAAGAGGCTTCCCAGTGGAAGCAGTGGATTCACAGATAAAAGAATAACCCAGGCATCAGAGTTCCAACCCCCTGAGAACTCCAATTTGATTCTGTCTACTGTTGTTTGTGGGTGACAACCCCCTACACACCGATGATGTCTTGGCAGCCAGGAACTGTTAAACTACAATGTTGGAAACTAAAGAGAAAACAATCTGTTCAATTATAACATATCTGCACTTGGAATTCTCAGAGCAAAATGTTGGCCTTTGAGCCTTAGGTTAGACAGGAAATGAACTGAAAAACAACTCAAAGTGAAAATATCACAGAGACACATAATTGGTTATTTAGATAAACCAATTAACATCTGAAGGGTTGAGACAGAAGGAATGTGAGTGGGAAATATGATAAGGATAAACTGAAAAAGGCTCCTTTTTCTGTGTTCTGGAAGAAAATGGCAAAGGAGGAGAATGTTTGAATGATTATCTTCTATAATATCAGTCCAAGTTGGGCATGGTTGTTTACATCTGTAATCTCAGTGCTTTGGGAAGCCAAGGAGGGAGGATAACTTGAATCCAGGAGTTCCAGACCAGTCTGGGCAACATAAGGACCTCCCATTTCTATAATAATAATAGTCATAATAGTAGTATGATGGAGCGTGCTTGTGGTCCCAAGTTCTCAGGAGGCTGAGACAGGATGATTGTTGGAGCTCAGAAGGTCAAGGCCACAGTGAACCATGATCTCAGGAGTGTACTCCAGCCTGGGGGATGGAGCAAAACCCTGTGTCAAAAAAAAATAAAAAATAAAAAACAAATTTAAAAATAAAAAATATAAAGTCAGTCCTGCTCTAATACCAGCTCTAGTTACATCTGATTCTGTACCTGGGTTCAGCTTCAGGTGAATTTGCAACATAATCTCTTCATGACTGTGTTTCAGCTTTTCATGGGAATTCTGACTTACTAAGCCCAAATTCCTGCCCCACCTTCAACTATCTTATGTCTGAAATTAATAACAAAAGTCCTTCCTTGCTCTCCATGTCTAAAATATTTTCTTGCCAATCTACTGAGTTCTCCCATTTCTTGAAGATTTGGGCCTTACTTTCTTGTTGATTTTTACCTTGACCAAAGTCTTTCTAAAGCAAACTGGAATACACATCAGAAGACTCTAGGGGACTCATTATTAATAAAACACTGATTTCAGGACCTACCTCAGAGTTTCTGATTCAGGAGGTCTGGCTTGCAGGAGTGGGGCTGAAGTGCGAATTTACAATTCTATTTTTATTAAGAGAGAGGATCTTGCTCTGTCATCCAGCCTGGAGTGCGGTGGTGCAGTCACAGCTCACTGCTGCTTTGAACTCACAGACTCAGAGGCCCTCCACCTTAACCTCTTGGGTAGCTGAGACTACCATGCCTGCCAGGAGAATTCACACTTCTAACAAGCTTCCTGTAGATACTGCAGCAGCTGATCTGTATACCACACTTTAAGAGCCTGAAGACTAAAGTAGCAACACAGTATCATAGGTCAAGCTGTCTGCTTTCTGTTCTCGGTCTTCACTTGCATTTTTTTTTTTTTCCCCTGTATTATCAGCATCCAGCACCACCATTGCCAAACTCAACCTATCTGGCTAAACTTCTGCAAGTTGTCTATACTTGGTCACCACTATAGTCCTGTTATATGCCTTCTCCCAGTGCTATAAGGTAGGCTTACTATCCTTGTTCAACCTGGAAATTGAGCTTAGACTCGAAGAGTAACTTGCTCTTTGCACAAAGCCAAATTAGGAACCAATCCAGTTTCTCCTGTCTTCCATGTCTTTCTATTTCTCACCACATTGCCTCACCAAAGGTTAACCATCTTCTTTCTGAAATCTTGATTCTGACAAATGCTAGCTCCCTTTCCTTCTTCCGTCTCTTTCTCAGATTTTAAAAGGACCAGCTTATAAACAGTCCATGAGGAGGGAAAACAACGTGGACTGAAAGTCAACAATTTGGAAAACAGAAAGTTCAACTGTTCCTAAGATGGCCAAGACATGCCTGTTTTTGGCCACATTTTCTTCTCCCCACCTTGTCAT
>NW_016863063.1:0-244 GCF_001698545.2 Rhinopithecus bieti | reverse complement strand
CAGTGGCTGGATCTCAGCTCACTGCAAGCTCTGCCTCTTGGGTTTATGCCATTCTCCTGCCTCAGCCTCCCAAGTAGCTGGGATTACAGGGGCCCGCCAAATCGCCCGGCTAGTTTTTTGTATTTTTTAGTAGAGATGGGGTTTCACTGTGTTAGCCAGGATGGTCTCGATCTCCTGACCTCATGATCCGCCTGTCTCGGCCTCCCAAAGTGCTGGGATTACAGGCTTGAGCCACCGTGCCCGG
>NW_016863062.1:4807-10675 GCF_001698545.2 Rhinopithecus bieti | reverse complement strand
AAACTCAGCAATGAACTGGCGGTGCTGGCCAATATTGAGAAAGAGTTCAAGAATGACTACAATAAACTGTCAATGCAGTGCAAAGACTTTGTTGTTGGACTCCTTGATCTGTGCAGAAACACTGAAGAAGTCGAGGCCATTCTGAATGGGGATGTTGAAACGCTCCAGAGTGGTGATCACGGTCGCCCAAATCTCAGCCGTTTAAAACTTGCCATTAAATATGAAGTAAAAAAATTTGTAGCTCATCCAAACTGCCAACAGCAACTTCTCTCCATTTGGTATGAGAATCTTTCTGGTTTACAACAGCAGACAATGGCGGTCAAGTTCCTTGTGGTCCTTGCTATTGCCATTGGACTGCCCTTCCTGGCTGTCATTTAATGGTTTGCTCCATGTAGCAAGATGGGGAAGATAATGCGTGGACCATTCATGAAGTTTGTAGCACACGAGCCTCCTTCACCATTTTCTGGGACTGCTTGTCATGGATGCAGCTGACAGATTTGAAGGCACAAAACTCCTTCCTAATGAAACCAGCACAGATAATGCAAAACAACTGTTCAGGATGAAAACATCCTGCTTCTCATGGATGGAGATGCTCATTATATCCTGGGTAATAGGCATGATATGGGCTGAATGTAAAGAAATTTGGACTCAAGGCCCCAAGGAATATTTGTTTGAGTTGTGGAATATGCTTGATTTTGGTATGTTAGCAATTTTGCAGCATCATTCATTGCGAGATTCATGGCATTTTGGCATGCTTCCAAAGCCCAGAGCATCATTGACGCAAATGATACTTTGAAGGACTTGACGAAAGTAACATTGGGAGACAACGTGAAATACTAAACTCAAGTCTTAATCAAGTAACTGGCAATATGTGTCTGTCTGTCTTTGTTTCATATTTTAATATACTGGTAACTGTTGTGTTCTTCAAATTTCCTTCTTTTGAATATAGTTCTCATAACAGTTATCCTATCCTTATGGCCTATCCTGGCACTGTATATGTGTGGTGGAGTAAATAATTTATCTTTTAACTCTCTGTTATTCAGGTTAAGATAAATGATGTTTAAAAGCTGTATCTGGGTAGCAGTTCCACAAAACTTGATCCCCATCTGGACTTGATTAAATGACAGATTCTAGACTTCAGTCTGATGTTATAATGGGATAGATCTCATGGAAAAGGAGAATACATTTTACACTTGGGAGGGATCTAAATTTTGTGGTCAGGGGATAAACTGTGACCCACTATTTTCTGAAAATGGCTGCCAAAACATCTCCCATCCCACATGATCTGAATACAGTGTAAGTGTGATACTTATTCATTTAAAATCTTGGTGCCATGTTCCTTTTCCTTGGATTTGGATGGGCTGTTATACTGTGATGAAAGTAGCACTTTGTGACTTCAGAGGCCAAACCATGAAATGTGATGCTGTTTCTGCCTGGTTCTTTTGGGACACTTGTAGGAACATGACCACCATGCCCCAGGAAAGCACAGCAGCTCAAGGAGAGGTCCAAGTGGAGAAGAACTGAGGTTAGTGACCCCATCTGAACTTCCCTGCCAAGCAGCATCTACTCATCAGCTGTAAGTATTTCAACTTAAAAGTGGATCCTCTGGCCATTTTTTGAGTCACCCCAGTGGACCCTGTATGGGAGCAGAGAAGAGTTGTCCCTGTCAAACCTTCCCAAATTTCAGACTTGTGATTAAAAGAAATGATTTTGCTATTGGAAACATTTTGTCATGTGGTTGAGCTATCAGGATTTTCTGAGATCTGAAAATTATTTGAACATTCATTAACAATGGGGAAAAAACGGAGAAAATAGGCTCTAGGTGAAATTCTTATAGATGCGAAACCTAAACCCCTTCCTGAAAAGAGTGCTTCAACTATGAACTCTTTGGTATAAAACAACTTAGCCATAATGAACTGGACAATTACCTTGCTGGTATCTGGAATAAAGATAACATTATCCATCAGTTATCACCTACTGCCTGACAGGTACTGCATTCCAAATATATTGAAGAGCATTTCAATAAAATGACATGAAATGAAAGCATAAGCCTGTCCATGACTTAGAGTATTCCTGAACCTAGGAGCTATATTCTATTGTTCTAAGGTTTATTTTCTCTGAAAAAAGTATGAAAGCCAATTTTCAGTGACATTTGGTATTGTGAGAATAACAAAACATAATAAACATTGGAACATATTTTCAAAATTACATTAATTCTGTAAGGAGACCAACTGATGTTATTGTGTGGCCCTATTTTCATTGAATATATTCAATTTCATTGAGTTAATTCAATTTCATTTCATTAGTGCCAGCTGCTAAACCTTTTCCAGTGTTGGTTTCTTTCCAAATGTAAAGAAAATTCTTGGCAAATCCACTGTTTCTTATTGAATTATGAAAGGTAGAAAATGAATCTTTATTGAAAATAGTATGTAAGAATCTGTTTACAAAATTGGGTGTAATTTCAAATTGTAACTGGAAAATCAGATTTACTGTGTTGGGGAAATAGCATTACATGGCAAAGCCCTCACTTGGGGACGCAGGAATATAAAACATCTTCAGGATATATATTTCTTTCATACCCACATGATAATTTACATGGAGAAAAGAACATATTAATAACGTTAATTAATGTTTCCTTGGAAAGGCTATTTCACTGATAAAGTCATTTAGTGGAACATTAGCTCCATTATGAAAATACGCTTTTGCTTAAAATGAAGTGTTTCATATGTCTTTCTATATGTTTAAGAATTAGGAAATGCCCACCTATAACTTCAATCAAAGAATTTGAGGTTTGGTCTTCTAATAATTTTCTAAAAGCTTTAATTTAGTTTACATTGTCTTCACTTTTCCCCTTCACCTTTATTTTGATAATAGCTTGTTGACTTAGGTTGCTTATATTATCTTAATGTTTTCAAATGTTTTGCGATGTAATTTTTTAATCTGTGATTTTAAAACACATATATGGCAAAATGCCTCACATAAGATTCTTTTAAGCAAAAAAAAGAGTCATGAAGATTTTAATTTGTTTGACATAAATGAAATATATTGCTAGTTTTAAAAAATTTTATATAAACTCATTATACAACTGTAAAACATCATATTTAGATTAACATGGTAAAAGATAAATGTTTCTGATTTTCATTTTATTTTCATATTGACATCTTTCAACTACATCTGACCTCCTGGCTAAGATATTAATATAATAACTAAATATATAGAACATTAAAATGGATATAAAGGTAAAGGTGGGAAGAACGAGTATATGAGAATTATAATTGACTGTCTCTATATGAATTACCATGACACAATCTTTCGTATTTTAATAGGGCCATAGACATTGCAAATTTAAGACTAACACCAAAACATAGCTTTGTTCTGTATGGATCTGGACCACAGACTGTCTGTAGGACATTTTGTAATTTTGTTTTAAAATTAAAACAAAAGAGTGAATTAAGCATTGTTTAAAGTCTTTAAAAAAATGGTGAATTAATAGGTTTAATTTGTATAATAGATACTTTAAAATTTAAGTTTTGGGGTTTGTTTTTTTGGATTCTTTAAACAATTGTGATGGTTAGTAGATATTTCTAATACAAAGGTAAAACTGTTGAGAATTATTGAGTAATCCTCTAGTTAGTCAGTTTTGCATAAAACAACGATTTGGTCACATAGCACAGCAATGTCAAAGACAAAACATACTGTAAAATTTTGTTTGGCTATTTTCTTAATGGGTAGTATTGAAGCCACATACCTAAAATCCCCTGATAACAATCAGTACTATTATTTTATCAGTATTCAAATTATCCGTGAGTTGCTTGCAGAAGCCTATCAATAAAAAATCTCTTATTGAACTTCTAAGTGACATGTTCATGCATTTTAGGCCCAAGTATTGAACAGGATTTTTTCTTACAGAACTAAAAGAGTGATGTGTTAGACTTTACAAAGTTGTCATGCTGGGCACTGGAAACAGATTATCTTTAATCCTCACAACAATCTTGTAAAGTAAATATTACCATCAAAATCGTTTAAGAATGCAGAAACTAAAGATTATAAATGTTAGAACATGTTCAAAGTCAGACTTTGTCACAGCCAGGATTCCAACTCATTTCAACTCTGATTCCAAAGTCTATGCTCATTCTTCTACATCCTCTTTCTTTAATACAATGATGATAACGATGATGATGATAAGAGGTACAATTTTAAGTGCTTAGCATTAACTACCATGCTGAATGCTTAGTGTAATTTTCTTGTTTTCTTACATTATCTCTTTAAGTCTCTTGCGATGATGAAATATTTAAGAGATTTTTTATTTAAATCCTCCATTATTTCAGAGGAAAATATTACAAATTACTTAACTCTTCTTACTGAAAGTTAGAACAGTTAAGTAATTTGTCCTAAATTGTGTGGCTCATAAGCAGACCTGCTAGGACGTAAACTATGACTCTTTGAAATCACAGCTAAGGCCTTTAACCTTCATTCAGAGTTGATTTCAATCTGAGGCTTTGAAAAGAATAAAAGAAAGCTGAATGCATTTATATAAGACAGGATCATCCTTCCAAATAGCTCTCACTACTTCAAAAGATTCACTAGTCACTGACAAAATTATGTGGTGGCTACAGTCAAAGTAGGAACATCAATATTTTCTCTCTTTCATTTGTTTGTCTATTAAGAGAATTTGATCTCATTTTAAGAAAACATTCAAGAGTTCTCTTTAGTTTTATAAGAAGAAAGTGACAAAAAAGGAGTGTGTGTGTGTGTTTGTGTGTGTGTGTGTGTCAGAGAGAGAGAGGGAAGAGTGTTTGCGGCCTGTTAAGAGATAGTTCTAGAGGTAGTCATTGTCTTCAGTGTACAAACTATCAGAGCGATTTCAACCATAAATTTTATAGGTATCTTTAATATTTGAAAAGTCTAAAGCAGACAACCAAAGAAGGACAATAAAGTAGAAGAAGCAGCTTTAGAGTAATACAAACTGTAGCCCTGCTGCTATGTTCCAGTGAAAGAAGAAAGTGCAAATATAATATTGCAGGTACTGGAGAATTCACACTCAGAATGTTTATGGTGAAGTTGTCTGTAATGAATGTGAAAGTATCATAGAAATAAAACTGAACACTACAAAAGTATAGAATGCTGCGTTTAAAACATTTGAAACATTTATAAGGTGGATCCTTTAATTATGTATTTTATAAGGCAATTATCCTAACAGAAAGTAAGTTGTTGTGTTAAGACAGATATAAATATATATAAATTCAGGTGCTATAATTTTTAAAATATGTATGATCTTGTGCATTTACTTAACTGTGATGTTCCTGTTTTTTTTTTTTTAACTTTTGAATAAGAGTAATGATATCTACTGCACAGTACTGGTGGAAAGACTGTATCTCAACGTAATGCCTGACACATGGAAGATGATTAATGAACAGTGCCTACTTTTTTTTTTTTTGAGATGGAGTCTCGCTCTGTCGCCCAGGCTGGAGTGCAGTGGCCGGATCTCAGCTCACTGCAAACTCCACCTCTCGGGTTTAAGCCATTCTCCTGCCTCAGCCTCCCGAGTAGCTGGGACTACAGGCGCCTGCCACCTCGCCCGGGTAGTTTTGTGTGTGTGTGTGTGTGTGTGTGTGTGTGTGTGTGTGTTTTTGTTTGTTTGTTTCTGTATTTTTTAGTAGAGACGGGGTTTCACCGTGTTAGCCAGGATGGTCTCGATCTCCTGACCTCGTGATCCGCCCTCCTCGGCCTCCTAAAGTGCTGGGATTACAGGCTTGAGCCACCGCACCCGGCCGCCTACTTTTTAAAACAACATAATCTCTGTCTTTAAGATGATGAGCATCTTCTCACTGTGTCTTCTCATGGCAGAAAGGGGAAGGGAGCTCTCTG
>NW_016863062.1:0-610 GCF_001698545.2 Rhinopithecus bieti | reverse complement strand
TACAATTAGCAGTCCTTTTGGTATATGAACAATTACAACATTAATAAGGCATTAATCAAGTGACAAGGCAAATAGATATTCTATTAAATTCAGACTATTAAAGAAAATTGTATGTATTTTGCAAATGATTTGAGGTGACATGTTTAGAAAGTGTAGTTATTTTACTCTATTGTGTTTTTGTGTGCTAATCTTTGAAATCCTTTGCTGAGAATTGAAATTGTGCTCTATGATGTCAAAACTAATGGCAATTAATAATTGCTATTGTTAAGCTACATACAAGTAGAAATTTAGGTTGAAAAACTCTTTAGGAAAATGGCATCATAATTTAGACCTTACATAACTGATCTTACATAACTTAAATAACTGAAATATGAGTAGTATACACTTTTCAAAAGCATACTTATTTCATGTTCTCTGAATATGAAGCTTCAGTTTAATTTGACAAGCTAGAATTCAGATTTGAATTTTAAGTATTATGACTGAGATTTCTTCTTTTACAAATTGAAATTGACAGCACTTAAATGTGTTTATAAACAAAACACATTAATGAGTGCATTAGCATGGAAAATTGCATTTAGAATTCTCCATAAAATCTAAAATGTAATTATAA
>NW_016863061.1:0-1226 GCF_001698545.2 Rhinopithecus bieti | reverse complement strand
ACATATGTGTGGGAGACAAGTACTGGAGAAAATCAACAATTCATAAATTATCTCTGTGTTTCTATTCATAAAGCTATTGATCTGCTAAAGTAAAATGCTTCCCCAAGCATCTGCTGTCTGAAATTAAAACTGTGTGCAATTTATAAGTATACTTGAATTTCATAAGGTTATATAACATACCAGGAAGTTAAGCTCCATTAAATATTCCCATGAGGTTAATACTTCTGGCAAGGACAAAATTTTAAACAAATACAATTAGCTCTAAAAGCAGAAGTATATTTAAAAGCACATTTACTGATTCATTTTGTGGGCTCTAATAACCTATGTACACAAACATTTTATCAACTTATCAACTGAGATAAAATGACATAAAGGATATGATAGTGTCCCATCTAAAGCACGTGAAGATTTTTAAATGTAATTGTTGTAAAATTATTTAGGCTGGTCTTACCCAGGAAGAAAACTGAAAATGATATATGCCAATTTTATAGGAATAAATACTTGGAAATGGAGGGGGGAATGATATGAATATACCCTCATGCAATATATAATGAGCCAAAGGGAAATTTAAAATATTTCATTACCTCCTACTTATCAGGTGGCAGAACAAACACTGCTGCTTCATAACCCAGCTAACTATGTACTCACATGTTGATTTGACTTACTAATGTAAATTGGTCATAGACTTGCATCAGGTCCTCCATTTTGTACTGTTCTAGCACCACAAAGTTTTCCAGGTTTCCGCTTGTTTTTCGTGCACAATCTTGGCAATGTACTATGTAGGTCTTTCGTGAATTACTCTCATTAGTGACAAAAGCAAATCAAAACCTCCACCTGTTTTATACAAGAGAAAACGTATTCAATAGAGATGGTGGTATTTACTGTACTGCTTTAGTATAATCATGGAATTCCACTTGAATGAAATTGTGGACAGTGATCTCTGGTTAAGAGTAGGTGGTAAGAAAAACATGGCTGTGTTTGAGAATCTTTAACAGATCAGGTTTATTTTGCACCAAATCCAAAGACATGGGTAGTAATGCATATTTAGGGGAATAATCAAAGGGAATGACACACTCATGACAACCACTGGCAAAGCCCAGTTCAAAAGTTTGATAAAGGTCAACCTATTTTAAATCCAAAACATTAGCATACAATCAGATGTAAGTGATCATTTTATGTATTCATAAGTACAGCATGATTTTAGAAATAATACCTGTCTTATACAG
>NW_016863060.1:0-654 GCF_001698545.2 Rhinopithecus bieti | reverse complement strand
CGGTGGCTCAAGCCTGTAATCCCAGCACTTTGGGAGGCCGAGACGGGCGGATCATGAGGTCAGGAGATCGAGACCATCCTGGCTAATACGGTGAAACCCCGTCTCTACTAAAAAATACAAAAAACTAGCCGGGCGACGAGGCGGGCGCCTGTAGTCCCAGCTACTCGGGAGGCTGAGGCAGGAGAATGGCGTGAACCCGGGAGGCGGAGCTTGCAGTGAGCTGAGATCCGGCCACTGCACTCCAGCCTGGGCGACAGAGCGAGACTCCGTCTCAAAAAAAAAAAAAGAATGATTTGTTTTCCTTTGGGTATATACCCAGTAGTGGGACTGCTGGGTCAAAAGGTAGTTCTAATTTTTGTTATTTGAGAAGTCTCCATACTGTTTCCATAGAGTTTGTACTAATTTGCATTTCCACCAACAGTGTGTAAGCGTTCCCTTTACTCTGCATCCTTGCCAACATCTGTTTATTTATTTGTTTTTACCTTTTAACGATAGCCATTCTCACTGGTAGAAGATGGTATCTCATCGTGGCTTTAATTTACATTTATCTGATGACTAGCGTTGTTGAGCATTTTTTCATATTTATAGTTGCTCGTATGTCTTCTTTTAAAAAATGTCGGCCGGGCGCGGTGGCTCAAGCCTGTAATCCCAGCA
>NW_016863059.1:6403-8441 GCF_001698545.2 Rhinopithecus bieti | reverse complement strand
TTCTTAGCATATTATTTTCAATGGCCCCTGCATATGTTAGATAGACTAATAAAGAAGAAAAGAGAGAAGAATCAAATAGCCACAAGCAAAAATGATAAAGGGGATATCATCACTGACTCCACAGAAATACAACCAACCATCAGGGAATACCACAAACACCTCTATACACATAACATAGAAAGTGTAGAAGAAATGGATAAATTTCTGGACACATACACCTCTCAAGACTGAATGAGAAAACACTGAATCCCTAAATAAACCAATAACAAGTTCTGAAATTGATAAAGTAATAAGTAGCCTACCAACCAACAAAAAAGCTAAGGACCAGACAGATTTACAGCTAAATTGTTTCAGAGGTACAAAGAAGAGCTGGTAACATTTCTACTGAATCTATTCCAAAAGATTGAGGAAGAACTCTTCCATAACTCATTTGATGAGGCTAACGTCACCCTGATACCAAAACCTGAAAGAGATAAAAGAAAACTTCAGGCCAACATTCCTGATGAACATCGATGCAAAAATCCTCAATAAAATGCTGGCGGACTGAATCACGCAGCACATCAAAATGCTTATACTCCACAATCAAGTTGGCTCCATCCCCAGTATGCAAGGATGGTTCAACATACACTGATCAACAAGTGTAATTCATCAGATAAACAGAACTAAAAACAAAAAACACATGATTATCTCAATAGATACAGACAAGGCCTCAATAAAATTCAATATCACTTCATGTTAAAAACTCTCAATAAACTAGGTACTAAAGAAACATTCCTCAAAATAATAACAGCCATATATGAGAAACCCACAGCCAGTATCATACTGAATGGACAAAAGCTAAATGCATTCCCCTTAAAAATGGACACAAGACAAGTATGCCGATCTTGTAACTCATATTCAATACGGAATTGGAAGTTCTGGACAGGAAAATCAGGCAAGAGAGAAAAAAAAAAAAAGGCGTTCAACTATAAAGACAGGAAGTCAAACTATCCCTGTTTGCAGATGACATAATCCTATATCTAATGAACCCCATCATCTCAGACCCAAGGCATCTTAAGGTGATAAGCAACTTCAGCAAAGTCTCAGAATACAAAGTGAATGTGCAAAAATCGCTAGCATTTCTACACACCAACAGGCAAGCAGAGAGTGAAATCACAAATGAACTCCCATTCACAAATGCTACAAAAAATCAATTACCTAGAAATACAGCTAACAGGGGAGGTGAAGGACCTCTTCAAAACAAACAAACAAACTACAAACCACTGCTTAAGGAAATCAGAGAAGACACAAACAAATGGAAAAACATTCCATGCTCATGGATAGGAATAATTGATAATTATGAAAATGGCCATACTGTGCACAGTAATTTATAGATCCAATGCTATTCCCATTAAAATACCATTGATGTTCTTCACAGAATTAGAAGAAACTATTTCAAAATTCATATGGAACCACAAAAGAGCCCAAAATAGCCAAAGCAATTCTAAGCAAAAAGAACAAAGTCGGACACATCATGCTACCCAACATCAAATTATACTCCAAGGCTACAGTAAGCAAAACAACATGGTACTGGTACAAAAACAGACACATAGAGTAATGGAAGATAATAGAGAACTCAGAAATAAACCACACACCTACAACAATCTGATCTATGACAAATCTGACGAAAACAAGCAATGGGAAGATGGTCCCCTGTTTAATAAATGGTGTTGGGAGAACTGGCTAGCCATATGCAGAAAATTGAAACTGGAAGCCTTCCTAACACCTTATACAAAAATTAACTCAAGATGGAGTAAAGACTTAAATGTAAAATCCAAAACTATAAAATCCCAGAAGAAAATCTAGGAAATACCATTCAGGAAATAGGCATGGGCAAAGATTTCATGATAAAATGCCAAAAGCAATTGGAAAAAAGGAAAATTGACAAATGGGACCTAGTTAAGTGAAAGAGCTTCTGCCCAGCAAAAGAAAATATCACCACAGTGAATAGACAACCTGCAGAGTAAGAGAAAATTTTTGCTATCTGTCCATCTGACAA
>NW_016863059.1:0-1344 GCF_001698545.2 Rhinopithecus bieti | reverse complement strand
TTTTTTTTTTTGTGGGGGGAAGGGGGAAAGGTGACGTTTATTTATATGAATAAGTTATTTACTGGTGATTCTGGAGATTTGGGGGCACCCATCACGCGAGCAGTGTAGATTGCACCCAACTCATAGTTTTTTATCCCTTACTACCTTCTGACCCTTTCCTGAGTACCCAAAGGCAACTGTATCATTCCTATGTCTTTGCATCCTCACAGTTTAGCTCCCACTTATGAGAACATATGATGTTTGGTTTTCCATTCCTGAGTCACTTCACTTAAAATAATAATCTGGAATTCCATCCAGGATGCTGTGAATTCTACTATTTCATTCCTTTTTATGGCTAACAGTCCATTGTATATAAATACCACAGTTTCTTTACGCCTTCGTTGATTGATGGGCATTTGCTCTGGTTCCATATTTTTGCAATTGTGAAATGTGCTGCTATAAATATGCATGTGCAAGTATCTTTTTCATATAATGACTTCTTTTCTTCTGGGTAGATACCCAGGAGTGGGATTGCTGGATCAAATGGTAGATCTACTTTTAGTTCTTTAAGGAATCTCCACACTGTTTTCCACAGTGGTTGTATGAATTTACGTTCCCATCAGCAGTGTAGAAGTGTTCCCTCATCATCATATCCATGTCACAATAACATTTACTATTTTTTTGATTTTGTGATTAAGGCCGATCTTGAAGGAATAAGGTGGTATCACATTGTGGTTTTGATTTGAATTTCCCTGATCATTAGTGATGTTGAGCATTTCTTCATATGTTTGTTGCCCATTTCTATATCTTCTTTTGAAAATTGTCTCTTCATGTCTTTAGCCCACTTTTTGATAGTATTGTTTGTTTACTTCTTGCTAATTTGTTTGAGTTCTTTGTAGAGTCTGAGCATTAATTGTTAGATGTATAGACTACAAAAACTTTCTCCCACTCTGTGGGTTGTCTGTTAACTTTGCTGATTATTTCTTTTCCTGTGCAGAAGCTTTATATTTTAATTAAGTCCCATCTATTTATCTTTGTGTTGCGGGAAGTCAGGGACTCTGAACGGAGGGACTGGATGAAGCCATGGCAGAAGAAAATACATTGCAAAGATTTCATGGACATTTATTAGTTCCACAAATTAATACTTTTATAATTTCTTACGCCTGTCTTTACTGCAATCTCTGAACATACATTGTGAAGATTTCATGGACACTTATCACTTCCCCAGTCAATAGTCTTGTGATTTCCTATGCCTGTCTTTACATTAATCTCTTAATCCCATCATCTTCGTAAACTGAGGAGGATGTATGTTGCCTCAGGACCCTATGACGATTGCATTAACTGCACAAATTGTTTAAACAATAT
>NW_016863058.1:0-308 GCF_001698545.2 Rhinopithecus bieti | reverse complement strand
CTAAAACTAGAAAGAAGCTTTCTGAGAAAGTGTCTGGTGACAAGGGAAATACCTTCAGGTAAAAAACAAAAGAAGTTTCTCAGTAAGCTTCTTTCTAGTTTTTATCTGAGGATATTTTCTTTGTCAGCATAGGCTTCAAGGTGATCCAAAATATTCCTTCTCAGATTCTCCCAAAGCCTGAGGATATTTTCGTTTTTCAAAAAAGGCCTCAATGTGCTCATGAATATCCCTTTGCAGATCCCACGAAAATTGTGTTAGCAAACAGCTCCATATATATAAAGGTGTAAGTCTCTGATAGGAATTCACAA
>NW_016863057.1:5225-6971 GCF_001698545.2 Rhinopithecus bieti | reverse complement strand
ATATATATCCATTTATTTGGATCTTCTTTTATTTGCTTTATCAGAAATTTCTAATTTTCAACATACAGAGCCTATACATGCTTTGTTAGAATTATACTTAATTCATTTTGAGAGTGACTGCACATGGTGTCACATTTTAAATTTCCATTTCCATATATCAATTGCTAAAATATAAAAACTTGATTGGCTTTTGTGTGTTGATCTTGTACCCTGTGACCTTGATAAACTCACCTGCTAGTTCTAAGAGTTTTGGGTGTATTCTGTGGGATATTTATGTAAATAACCATGTCATTTGCAAATTGTGACAGTTTTATTCTTTTCTTTCCAATATGTATGCCGTTTATTTCTTTTCCTTGACTTACTTCATTGGCTAGAATTTTCAGCACTATTTTGAATAGGAGTGGTTAATTAAGATATCTTTGTTTTATTCTAGAGCTTAGGGGGAAAGAATTAAGTCTTTCACCATTAATTATAATGTTAGCCATAAGTTTTAAAAACACTCTATCAAGGTAAGGAAGTTTCTCTCCAATCCTAGCTTGTTGAACAATTTTTTTCTTCATGAACGACTATTGGATTTTTTAAAATGCATCTCTGCATCAATTAATATGATTATGGTTTTTTTCTTGTTTAGCCTGCTGACATTGTAAATTACACTGATTGATTTTTTTAATACTGAACTAGAATTACAGCCTCTGGAAAAAAATCTACTTGGTCGTGTTGTAAAATTATGCATAGACATAGCTAGATTCTGTTTTGTAACAACTTGGTAGATTTTTGCGTAAGTCTCTGAGAGATATTTATCTGTAATTTTCTTCTTCTATACTTTCTTTGTTCAGTTATGGTATTAGAAAAACACTGGCCTCATAAAATGAATTGTAAAGTAATCCTTCACTTTTTATTTTGCATAAGAAATTGTGTAAAATTGGTGTTAATTTTTCTTCAAATATTTGGTAGGATTTTCTGGTGGCATTATCTGTGCCTGGGGATGGTTTTAGAAGGGTTTTAACTGTAATTTAATTTTTAAATAGTTCTAGGACTATTTTAATTATTTATATCCTATTGGTTGGCTTTTGGTAGATTGTGGCTTTTAAGTAACTGCTGTATTTTATTAAGTTGTCTAGTTATTGTTTCTAGAGTTGTTTGTAGTATTTTCTCTTTCTTTCTTATAACTTTTATTTTAGGTTTAAGGGTACATGTGCAGGTTTGTTAGTATTTTCTTATTATACATTGAAGGGCTACTGAATCTGTAGTAATAATCCTTGCTCTTTTCCTGATATTGGTAGTTAGTATCATCTTTTTTTTTTACTTTTGTCGGTCTTGCTTATACGTTTATCCATTTCATTGAACTTTTCAAAGGACCATCTTCTATTTCATTGATTTTCTCTACCTGTTTCTATTTTTAATTTTATTGATTTGTTTTTATTATGTCATTCCTTCTGCTTGCTTTGGGTTTATTTTGTTCTTTTTCTATGTTATTGAGATTGGAGTTTAGATTATTTATTTTGGGCGTTTCCCTTTTCTTTTCTTTTTTTTTTTTTTCTTTTTGTTTTTTGTTGTTGTTGTTGTTGTTTTGTTTTTTTGTTTGTTTGTTTTTTTGAGATGGAATGTCACTCTGTCACCAGGTTGGAGTGCAGTGGCATGATCTCAGCTAACTGCAACCTCCACCTCCTGGGTTCAAGCGATTCCCCTACCTCAGCCTCCTGAGAGGCTGCACACTACCACAATCAGCTAATTTTTTTTTTTTTT
>NW_016863057.1:0-1958 GCF_001698545.2 Rhinopithecus bieti | reverse complement strand
GGTTAATAGAATAAGAAGATAAGCCATAGAGTTCAGTGAAATCATTGAAAATCACACATCTGTCAAAAAAGCCTTTTATGCAGCATGTGTAAACAACTCTTGAAATTCAGTTATAAGGAAACAAACTCCATTTGAAAGCAGGCAAAAGTCTTGAACAGTTAACCAAAAATTATAGAGGTAGCAAAGAGGCACATAAAAATATGCTCAATATATTAGTCATCAGTAAAGTGCAAATTAAAACAATGATGAGATACTACTAAACACATATTAAAACTCAAAATTGAAACTTAAATTTTGTAACTAAATTTTTAAAAAATTAACATTAAAAGAACTGACAACACGTGGTGCTCTTGAGAATGTGGCATAACTGGCATGATTGTTGGTTATACAAAATGGTATAACAACCTTGGAAAAACAGTTTTAGTTTCATATAAGATTAAACATCCACTTACAATATAATATAGCAATTGCACTCTTAGATTATTGCCCAGAGAACTAAAAACTATGTAAGTACAAAAAAATAAAACTGTATAAAAGTGTTTATAGCAGCTGTATTCCTAATTGCCAAAAACTGGAAGCAACAGAATGTCTATCAGCTGTTGAATGAAAAAACAAACTATGGAACATTTATACAATGTATAATGCTACTCAGTAATAAACATGAATTGATACATGCAACATGATGAGTATCAGAAGAAAAGGTAAGACTCAAAAGCTACATACTATTTGATGGCATATTATATGCCTGTCTTAGTTTATTCCTGCTGTTATAACAAAAGATCTGAAACCAGGTAATTTATATAGAACTTAAAATTATTTCTCATAATTCTAAAGGCTAGAAGTTCAAATGAAGGTGCTGGCAGGTTTGGTTTCTGGTGAGAGCTTGATCTCTGCTTACAAGATGGTACTATGCTGCATTCTTCAGAGGGGAATAACACTGTGTCCTCCTATGACAAAAGGAACAGAAGGGGAACAAAAAGGCTTAGCTAGTTCCTTCCAGTGCTTTTATATGGCACTAATTATAACCATGAGAGCAGAGTCCTTATGGTCAAATAACCTCCTAAGGCCTCACCTCTTAATACTGTTACACTGGGGATCAAGAATCAACATTAATTTTGGAGAGGATACAAACATCCAAACTATAGCATTCTGCTCCTGGCCCACCCCAAATTCACATCCCTCTCACGTGTAAAATACATTCATTGTATCTTAATAGCCCAAAATATCTTAATTCTTTCCAGTATCATCTTTAAAGTCTAAGTCGAGAGTCTCACCTAGATCAAATATGGGTGAGATTCAAGGTATCATTCGTCCTGAGGAAAATTACCCCTCCAGCTGTGAAATCAAACAAGTTGTGTGTTCTGAAATACAATGGTGGGATCAGCATAGGATAGACATTTCCATTCCAAAAGGGAGAAATAGGCAAGAAGAAAAATGTCCCAAGTAAGTCCAAAACACAACAAGGCACATAACATTAAATCCTGGGGCTTGAGAATAACCTTTTCTGACCCTATATCCTGCATTTCAGATACACTGGAGTAGGGTTTGGGTCTCTAAGGCTCCAGACAGCCCTGACCCCATGACTTTGCTGTGGATAACCCACAAAGCAGCTCTCAAGGTTTGAAGTCAGCTACTTGCAGCTCTCCTAGGTTGATGTTTCATGCTGGAGGCTCTTTATTTCTGGGGTCTTGGAGGCAGCCTTACCCTCACAGCACTGCTTGGAATTGCCCTAGTGGGGGATCTCTTCGTTAACCTCAATTCCACACCTCTTCTGGGCATTCTTCTAAGTGGAGACTCTCTGCAATGGTCCCACCCACATGGTAGACAAGGCATTGCCCTAATGGAGGTTCTCTGGGGTGGCCTCACCCCTGTGGCACTTCTCTGCCTGGGCCCTGAGGTTTTCTCCTAAGAATCTCTTGAAATCGCCGGGCGAGGTGGCTCAAGCCTGTAATCCCAGC
>NW_016863056.1:35216-36277 GCF_001698545.2 Rhinopithecus bieti | reverse complement strand
AGAAATTCTGTGAAATGTCTATATGAATAAATATTAAATCTGCATAACAATTTTAAAAATCAGATAGATGGCATATTATCTCATTTTCTGATTAGAGAAGACCCATCATTCTATTATTAGACAGATAGTAGTCATCAGTTTCCAGGCTTGCATAAATCACAGAAGTGAGGCATTCTAGCCATTGACTATTTTAGATTGAGAGAAATGCTTGCCTCAATTATGACTACTTCAGATAGAGAGTATTCTCTCTAAATTAGTGAGAAAATCACTTCATTTATCTACTTCAGTCTGAAGTTAGATAATTAATCTTTCTGAAACTTTAGTTAAAACACCTGGCATATAATGAATTAAAAGCTAGTATTTGTTTTATGAAAATACTTGATTGAAGGATGGCCACTCTAGTACACTTGCCAGTTAGTGAATCAAATGGATTACCTGATGCATATAATTGTGTGAGAAATGATTGTTTTGATAGAATAAGCCAAGATTTGATTGAATAATTGATGAATCATTTATTCATCCCAATTATGGCTAATTGAGAGAATGGTGGACTGGGTGATATGGTTTGGCTCTGTGTTCCCACCCAAATCACATCTTGAACTGTACTCCCATAATTTCTATGTGTTGTAAGAGGGGCCCCGTAAGAGATAATTTGAATCATGGGGTGATTTCCCCATACTGTTCTCGGGTACTGAATAAGACTCACAAGATCTCATGTTTTTATCAGGGTTTTTTGCTTTTGCATCTTTCTCATTTTCTCTTGCCATCACCATATGAGAAGTGCCTTTCTATTGTGAATAGTGCCGCAATAAACATTCACAATAGCAAAGACTTGGAATCAACCCAAATGTCCATCTGTGACAGACTGGATTAAGAAAATGTGGCACATATACACCATGGAATACTATGCAGCCATCAAAAAGGATGAGTTTGCGTCCTTTGTAGGGACATGGATGCAGCTGGAAACCATCATTCTTAGCAAACTATCACAAGAACAGAAAACCAAACACCGCATGTTCTCACTCATAGGTGGGAACTGAACAATGAGATCACTTGGACTC
>NW_016863056.1:29063-32501 GCF_001698545.2 Rhinopithecus bieti | reverse complement strand
AAATCTCCATGCTGTTTTCCATAGAAGTGGTAGTAATTTACATACCCACCTTTAGTGTATGAGTTTCCTTTTCTCCACATCCTCACCAGCATCTGTTGGTTTTTTACTTTTCAATAACAGCCTTTCTGGTTGGTGTGAGACGACACATCATTGTGTTTTGATTTGCATTTCTGTGATGATTAGTGACACTGAGAATTTTTACAAATGCTTGTTTGCCACTTGTATGCCTTTTTTAGGAAAATGTTTGTTCATATCTTTTGCCCACTTTTTAATAGGGTTATCTGTTTTACTCTTGTTGAGTTGTCAGATGCAGAGTATGCAAATGTTTTCTCCCATTCTGAAGGTTATCTGTTTGCTCTATTTATTGTTTTCTTTTGCTATGCAGAAGTTTTATAATTTAATCAAATTTCATTTGCTTGTTTTTGTTTATGTTGCATTTGCTTTTGAGGAATAGGTAATAAATTCTTTGTCTAAGCCAATGTTTAGAAGGCATTTTCCTAGGCTTGCTTCTAGGATGTTCACAGTTCTTACATTTAAGTCTTTAATCCATCTTGAGTTAGTTTTTTATATGGAGATATGGATCCAGAATTTTTTTTTCATACAAGGTTCTTAAAATGGACCACTTTATTTAAAAAAAAGTTTTCATAGATCCTGAGTTAGCATAAATGATTTTTATTATCATTGTGTTACTTAAATACAAACATAAACAAATTTTCTTATCATACAACCAAATTAAATCAAAAAATGAAAAAATAATAAGAAAACTGAATCTACAATGAGATACCATCTCTCACCAGTTAGAATAGCTATTAAAAAGTTAATAAATAAGAGATGCTGGCTAGATTGTAGAGAAAAAGGAATGCTTATGCACTATTGGTAGAAGCATAAATTAGTCAATCATTCTGGAAGACAGTGTGGCAATTCCTCAAGGACCTAAAAACAGAAATACCATTAGACATAGCAATCCCATTACTGGGTATATACACTAAGAAATATAAATTAATATATCATAAAGTTACATGCACAGGTATATTCATTGCAACACTATTCACAATAGCAAAGGCATGTAATCAACCTGAATGTCCATCAGTCATAGACTGGTTAGGGTCTGTTACAAGATGGCTGAATAGGAACAGCTCCAGACTGCATCTCTCAGTGTGATCGACACAGAAGATGGGTGATTTCTGCATTTCCAACTGAGGTACCCGGTTCATCTAATTGGGACTGGATGGACAGTGGGTGCAGCCCATGGAGGGTGAGCTGAACCAGGGCAGGGCATCACCTCATCCAGGAAGCACAAGCGGTCAGGGGATTTCCCTTTCCTAGCCAAGGGAAGCCATGACAGATGGTACCTGGAAAAACGGGACACTCCCATCCAAATATTGCACTTTTCCAATGGTCTTAGCAAATGGCACACCAGGAGATTATATCCCATGTCTGGCTTGGCAGATCCCAATCCCACGGAGCCTTGCTCACTGCACTAGTGCAGCAGCCTGAGATCAACCTGTGAGGCAACAGCCTGGCATGGGCAGAGGCATCTGCCATTGCTGAGGCTTGAGTAGGTAAACGAAGTGGCCAGGGAAACTCAAACTGGGTGGAGCCCACCACAGCTCAGCAAGGCCAGCTGCCTCTGTAGTCTCCACATCTGTGGGCAGGGCATAGTTAAACAAAAGGCAGCAGAAACTTCTGCACACTTAAAAGTCCCAGCACGGTGTTTGAGCTCGGAGAATGGACAGACTGCCTCCTCCAGTGGATCCCTGAACACCATGTAGCCGAACTGGGAGACACCTTCCAGTAGGGGCCAACTGACACCTCATACAGGCTGGTGCCCCTCTGGGATGAAGCTTCCAGAAGAAGGATCAGGCAGCAATATTTACTGTTCTGCAGTACTTGCTGTTCTGCAGGTGATACTCAGGCAAACAGGGTCTGGAGTGGACCTCTAGTAAACTCCAACAGACCTGCAGCTGAGGAACCTGACTGTTAGAAGGAAAACTAATAAACAGAAAGGAATACCATCAACCTCAACAAAAAGGACATCCACACTAAAACCCCATCTGTAGGTCACCAACATGAAAGATCAAAGGTATATAAAACCACAAAGATAGGGAGAAACCAGAGCAGAAAAGCTGAAAATTCTAAAAACCAGAGAAACTCTTCTCCTCCAAAGGATTGCAGCTTCTCACCAACAATGGAACAAACCTGTATGGAGAGTGACTTTGATGAGCTGACAGAAGTAGGCTTCAGAAGGTCAGAAATAACAAACTTCTCCAAGCTAAATGAGGATGTTTGAACCCATCGCAAGGAGGCTAAAAACCTTGAAAAAAGATTAGACAATTGGCTAACTAGAATACACAGTGTAGAAAAGACCTTAAATGACCTGATGCAGCTGAAAACCATGGCATGAAAACTACGTGATGTATGCACAAGCTTCAATAGCCAATTCGATCAAGTGGAAGAAAGAGTGTCAGTGATTAAATACCAAATTAATGAAATAAAGTGAGAAGAGAAGTTTAGAGAAAAAACAGTAAGAAGAAATGAAGAAAGCCTCCAGGAAATATGGGACTATGTGAAAAGACCAAATCTACATTTGATTGGTGTACCTGAAAGTGATAGGGAGAATGGAACCAAGTTGGAAAACACTCTTAGGGATATTATCTAGGAGAACTTCCACAAACTAGCAAGGCAGGCCAACATTCAAATTCAGATACTCCTTGAGAAGAGCAACCCCAAGACACATAATTGTCAGATTCACCAAGGCTGAAATGAAGGAAAAAATGTTAAGGGAAGCCAGAGAGAAAGGTCGGGTTACCCACAAAGGAAAGCCCATCAGACTAACAGCAGATCTCTTGGCAGAAACTCTATAAGCCAGAAGGGAGTGGGGGCCAATATTCAACATTCTTAGAGAAAAGAATTTTCAACCCAGAATTTCAGTTCCAAACAAACTAAGCTTCATAAGTGAAGGAGAAATAAAATTCTTTACAGACAAGCAAATGCTGAGAGATTTTGTCACCACCAGGCCTCCCTTACAAGAGCTCCTGAAGGAAGCACCAAACATGGAAAGGAACAACCAGTAACAGTCACTGGAAAAACATGCCAAATTGTAAAGACCATCAATGCTAGGAAGAAACTGCATCAACTCAAGGGCAAAATAACCAGTTAATATAATAAAGAGAGGATTAAATTCACACATAACAATATTAACCTTAAATGTAAATGGGTGAAATGCCCCAATTAAAAAGCATAGACTGGCAAATTGGATAGAGTCAAGACTCATCAGTGTGCTGTATTCAGGAGACCCATCTCATATGCAGAGACACAGATAGGCTCAAAATGAAGGGATGGAGAAAGATCTACCAAGCAAATGGAAAACAAAAACAAACAAACAAAAAAAAAGCAGGGGCTGTAATCCTACGTTCTGGAAAAACAGACTTTCAACCA
>NW_016863056.1:24213-26266 GCF_001698545.2 Rhinopithecus bieti | reverse complement strand
GGAGTGTAAACTAGTTCAACCATTGTGGAAGACAGTGTGGTGATTCCTCAAGGATCTAGAACTAGAAATACAATTTGACCCAGCGATCCCATTACTGAGCATATACCCCAAAGATTATAAATCATGTTACTATAGACACATGCACATGTATGTTTATTGTGGCACTATTCACAATAGCAAAGACTTAGAACCAACCCAAATACCCATCAACGATAGACTGGATAAAGAAAATGTGGCACATATACACCATGGAATACTATGCAGCCATTAAGAAGGACGAATTCATGTCCTTTGCAGGAACATGGGTGCAGCTGGAAAGCATCATTCCAAACAAACTACCACAAGGACAGAAAACCAAACACCACATGCTCTCACTCATAGGTGGGAATTGAACAATGAGCACACTTGGACACAGGGCAAGGAACATCACATCCTGAGGCCTGTCATGGGGTGAGGAGCAGGGGGAAGGATAGCATTAGGAGAAACACCTAATGTAAATGGTGAGTTAATGGGTGCAGCAAACCAACATGACACATGTATACCTAGGTGACAGACCTGCACGTTGTGCACACGTAACTTAGAACTTAAAGTATAATTTTTAAAAAATCAAAAAAAAAAATCATAGACTGGATAAAGAAATGTGGTACATATACACTATGCAATACCATGCAGCCATAAAAATGAGATCATGTCCTTTGCAGGGACATGGATGGAGCTGGAGGCCATTATCCCTAGCAAACTAATATAGGACAGAAAACCAAATACCATGTGTTCTCACATGTAAGTGGGAGCGAAATGATGAGAACACATGGACACATAGAGGGGAACAACACACACTGGGGCCTATCAGAAGGTGGAGGATGGAGGATGAGAGGAGGGAGAAGATCAGGAAAAATAAGTAATAGGTATCAGTTTTAATACCTGTGTAGCAAAATAATGTGTACAACAAACCCCCATGACACAAGTTTACTTATATAACAAACTTGCTTATGTACCCGTGAACTAAAAAAAAAAAAAATGAAATTTGTATTAGAAAACAGGTAAGATGAAGCATATTGTTTGCCTCACCCTAACTTTTTGACAGTGAACTTAACAATAGAAATATATATTAATGATTTTTGTCTTTTTACCTGTCATCTTTATTCTCCTGATATTTTATACATACAGAACTATCATTTGAGTCATTGTTAATGTTGTGTGTATGTGTTGTTTTTCTCTCCTTTTTTTGTGATAAGAGCATCCTGCTTTTATTTTCAGAAATGTCCTTTCCTTTTTCTGTGTGATCTTAAAGGGACTGTGAATCATAGTGTTTCAAAGCTGCCGGTCAAGGGCACATGACATAAACTGGGTCAATCAGTCTTGCTATTCTGAAAATTTGGCTGAGTAGGAGGTCACCAGGATTAAGTTACTTAGATTTGAGTGTACATTCTATTCATTGTTATATGGCAAAGAACTTCCTTTTTACTTGTACTTGCTGAGGTTTGGTTGCTCGGCCTTTCCTTTTTTCCTCTACTTGTATTTTCAGTTCAGGGGTACATGTGCAGATTTGTTACATGGGTAAATTGCATGCTGCTATGGTTTCTCAGATTCTCATTTGAATCTGTGAGAGACCCATTATCTTCACAATAGATTCTTCTTTTGCTTAAGTTAGCCAGAGTTGATTTCTATTATTTGCAACTAGATAACATAAAGTGATATAGAAACTGGTTCTAAAAAATAGCTTGTAGGCAACAGAATCTCAAGGAAATTTATGGTATTTGAAATTGCTTATCTAGCTGAGATAAGGAATAAGATTGTGAGACACCCATTTATATTCCAGCTCATAGCATGCAGTAATAAAACAGCTAGTTAGTTTATTATATGTGGTGACCTAAAACCAAGTACTCAGTGAAAGCAAACATCTAGGACATTTGTCATGGAATAATATCAAGAAAATGAGAAACACTGAAACTCCAAAATATTTTGGTTACTTCTGATGGTATGAATGGTTTAATGCAAAACAACTAAAATCTTAAATCCTGAGATTTTCACCAAAAAAAAAAAAAAAAAAAAA
>NW_016863056.1:18438-19757 GCF_001698545.2 Rhinopithecus bieti | reverse complement strand
TTTTTTTTTTTTTTTTTCACACTAGTGGTTTTCTTTTCAGATTGAAGTACTCCCTTTAACATTTCTTGTAGGATGTTTCTGGTGATGGTGAATTCTCTCAGTGTTTGTTTTCTGGGAAAGACTTTATCTCTCCTTCATAGTTGAAAGATAGCTACTTTCGACACAGTATTTTGAATGACAGGTTTTTTTCTTTCAGCACTTTGAACACGTTGTCCCACTCTTTCCTGGCCTGTTTAGTTTACATTGAAAAGTCTGCTGCCAGATGAATTGAAGCCCTTTTACTTGTTATTTCCTTATTTTCTTTTGCTACTTTTAGTATCCTCTTTTTGTGCTTGACATATGAGAGCCTGATTATTATATGTCTTAGGGTAGTGTTATTTGGATCAAATCTGTTTGGTGTTGTCTGATCTTCCTGTACATGGATAATCACCCCTTTCTAAAATTTTGGAAAATTTTCTATTAGTATTTACTTGAATAAACTTTCTACCCCTTGCACTTACTCAACTCCTTTATGAAGACCAATAATTCTTTGATTTGGTTTTTTGAGGTAATTTTCTATGTATTGCAGGCAATCTTCATTTTTTTTCATTCCTTTTTTCCACCTCTGTGTATTTAAAATAGCCTACATTCAAGCTCACTGATTCTTTTCTATGCTTGATTTGTTCTGCTGTTGAGAGACTCTGATAAACTTTTCAGTTCAGCAAATGTATTTCTTAGTTCAAATATTTCTATTTGATTTTTCATTAATTTTTTTGTTAATTTTCTCTGATAAATTTCTGAATTGCATTTCTGTGCTATCTTGGAGATCACGGAGTTTCCTTTAAATTGATATTGTAAATTATTGGTCAGAGTTCATTTATAGCCATCGCATTAGGGTCAATCACTGGTCCCTTGTTTTGTTCATTTGAGGAGGTCATGATTCCTTGTTTCCTGTCTTGTCTTGTGAATCTACGGCTATGTTTTTGCATTGAAGTGTTGATTATTTATTCCCATCTTCTGTCTTTTTTTTTTCTTTCTTTTCATTGGATATTGCATATGTTTGTTTAGACATTCTTTGTAATTTATCTGTTGATTTTTTTTTCTATATATTTTTCTCTAAGTTGCTTCCACCTTTTCATCACTAGATGGTGACTTAAGTCCAGGTTTGTCTCACTTCCAGTAAACAACCATATTGCTGCCCATCCCAAATGGGAGAGTTCTCAAAGGAGATGTTCTGGCAGTTCAGGAAGGTTTTTTTGACAAAATAAAGTCTGCACACTTGACATAATGAAATAATTTTTCTGTTATTTTCTGAAAGAGTGCGTAGAGGATACATTTTT